>NW_027043610.1:25000-35000 GCF_036013475.1 Columba livia | reverse complement strand
CTCGCCTCGCCTCGCCATGCCTTTGCCTTGCCTTGCCTTGCCTTGCCTTGCCTTGCCTTGCCTTGCCTTGCCTTTGCCTTGCCTTTGCATTGCCTTGCCTTGCCTTGCCTTGCCTTGCCTTGCCTTGCCTTGCCTTGCCTTTGCCTCGCCTCGCCTCGCCTCGCCTCGCCTCGCCTCGCCTCGCCTCGCCTCGCCTTTGCTCGCCTTTGCCTCGCCTTTGCCTCGCCTTGCCTTTGCCTTGCCTTTGCCTTGCCTTTGCTTGCCTTGCCTTGCATGCCTTTGCCTTGCCTTTGCCTTGCCTTTGCCTTGCCTTTGCCTTGCCTTTGCCTTGCCTTTGCCTTGCTTGCCTTGCCTTGCCTTGCCTTGCCTTGCCTTGCCTTTTGCCTTGCCTTGCCTTGCCTTGCCTTGCCTTGCCTTGCCTTGCCTTGCCTTGCCTTGCCTTGCCTTGCCTTGCCTTTGCCTTGCCTTTGCCTTGCCTTTGCCTTGCCTTTGCCTTGCCTTTGCCTTGCCTTTGCCTTGCCTTTGCCTTGCCTTTGCCTTGCCTTTGCCTTGCCTGCCTTTGCCTTGCATTTGCCTTGCCTTTGCCTTGCCTTGCCTTTGCCTTTGCCTTGCCTTGCCTTGCCTTTGCCTTGCCTTGCCTTGCCTTGCCTTGCCTTGCTTTGCCTTTGCTTTGCCTTTGCCTTGCCTTTGCCTTGCCTTGCCTTGCCTTGCCTTGCCTTGCCTTGCCTTGCCTTGCCTTTGCCTTTGCCTTTGCCTTTGCCTTTGCCTTTGCCTTTGCCTTTGCCTTTGCCTTTGCCTTGCCTTGCCTTCTGCCTCTGCCTTGCCTTTGCCTTGCCTTTGCCTTGCAACACTCCTTTGCTCTTGCCTCTGCAATCCGGTTGAGTAGGATTTCAAAGCATCTGACGAGTTTGGAAGGTGGTGGCTCTGTCAACAGTTTGTCTTGCAGCAGAGAACCTCCAGCAGCCTCATGCAAGGTCTTCCTCCCCTTCATCCCTGCCCTGTGATTCCACCAGCTGCTCCAGTGCTTCCTCGGGGATGTGTTGGAGCTGCCCCCGGGACAGCTCTGGCGCTGTTCACGGGAGGCTGCTCCCTTTTATAGTGCCCCGGGGCATTGTGACCTCAGCGTTGCCGGGGGCTGGCATTGTGACGTAGGGGTGACAGAGCCCCCATGTGCAGCCCCGCCCATCCCCCCTCTGCCCAGCACCCTTTGGAGGAAACCCTTGAGACGCTGGCCCCCAATCACTATCTGTACCTACAAGACAGGGGAGTAATCAACCTAACCATGGCCCTTTTTTGCAAAAATAGTCTGGATTTGTTGTCTGTCCAGCCTTATTTCATCTCCTCTCCTCTCCTCTCCTCTCCTCTCCTCTCCTCTCCTCTCCTCTCCTCTCCTCTCCTCTCCTCTCCTCTCCTCTCCTCTCCTCTCCTCTCCTCACTTCTCCTCTCTCCACTTTTTGCCTCGCCTCGCCTCGCCTCGCCTCGCCTCGCCTCGCCTCGCCTCGCCTCGCCTCGCCTCGCCTCGCCATGCCTTTGCCTTGCCTTGCCTTGCCTTGCCTTGCCTTGCCTTGCCTTGCCTTGCCTTTGCCTTGCCTTTGCCTTGCCTTGCCTTGCCTTGCCTTGCCTTGCTTTGCCTTGCCTTGCCTTGCCTTGCCTTTGCCTCGCCTCGCCTCGCCTCGCCTCGCCTTGCCTCGCCTCGCCTCGCCTTGCCTTTGCCTCGCCTTTGCCTCGCCTTTGCCTCGCCTTGCCTTTGCCTTGCCTTTGCCTTGCCTTTGCCTTGCCTTGCCTTGCCTTGCCTTTGCCTTGCATGCCTTTGCCTTGCCTTTGCCTTGCCTTTGCCTTGCCTTTGCCTTGCCTTTGCCTTGCCTTGCCTTGCCTTGCCTTGCCTTGCCTTGCCTTGCCTTGCCTTGCCTTGCCTTGCCTTGCCTTTGCCTTGCCTTTGCCTTGCCTTGCCTTTGCCTTGCAACACTCCTTTGCTCTTGCCACTGCAATCCGGTTGAGAAGGATTTCAAAGCATCTGACGAGTTTGGAAGGTGGTGGCTCTGTCAACAGGTTGTCTTGCAGCAGAGAACCTCCAGCAGCCTCATGCAAGGTCTTCCTCCCTTCATCCCTGCCCTGTGATTCCACCAGCTGCTCCAGTGCTTCCTCGGGGATGTGTTGGAGCTGCCCCCGGGACAGCTCTGGCGTTGGGTACGGGAGGCTGCTCCCTTTTATAGTGCCCCGGGGCATTGTGACCTCAGCGTTGCCGGGGGCTGGCATTGTGACGTGGGGGTGACAGAGCCCCCATGTGCAGCCCCGCCCATCCCCCCTCTGCCCAGAACCCTTTGGAGGAAGCCCTTGAGACGCTGGCCCCCAATCACTCTCTGTACCTACAAGACAGGGGAGTAATCAACCTAACCATGGCACTTTTTTGCAAAAATAGAGTCTGGATTTGTTGTCTGTCCAGCCTTATTTCCTCTCCTCTCCTCTCCTCTCCTCTCCTCTCCTCTCCTCTCCTCTCCTCTCCTCTCCTCTCCTCTCCTCTCCTCTCCTCTCCTCTCCTCTCCTCTCCTCTCCTCTCCTCTCCTCTCCTCTCCTCTCCTCTCCTCTCCTCTCCTCTCCTCTCCTCTCCTCTCCTCTCCTCTCCTCTCCTCTCCTCTCCTCTCCTCTCCTCTCCTCTCCTCTCCTCTCCTCTCCTCTCCTCTCCTCTCCTCTCCTCTCCTCTCCTCTGCTCACTTCTCCTCTCTCGACTTTTTGCCTTGCCTTGCCTGCCTTGCCTTGCCTTGCCTTGCATTGCCTTGCCTTGCCTTGCCCTTGCCTTGCCTTGCCCTTGCCTTGCCTTGCCCTTGCCTTACCTTGCCTTTGCCTTTGCCTTTGCCTTTGCCTTGCCTTTGCCTTGCCTTCGCCTTGCCTTTGCCTTGCCTTGCCTTTGCCTTGCAACACTCCTTTGCTCTTGCCACTGCAATCCGGTTGAGAAGGATTTCAAAGCATCTGATGAGTTTGGAAGGTGGTGGCTCTGTCAACAGGTTGTCATGCAACAGAGAACCTCCAGCAGCCTCATGCAAGGTCTTCCTTCCTTCATCCCTGCCCTGTGATTCCACCAGCTGCTCCAGTGCTTCCTCGGGGATGTGTTGGAGCTGCCCCCGGGCCAGCTCTGGCGCTGGGCACGGGAGGCTGCTCCCTTGTATAGTGCCCCGGGGCATTGTGACCTCAGCGTTGCTGGGTGCTGGCATTGTGACGTTGGGGTGACAGAGCCCCCATGTGCAGCCCCGCCCATCCCCCCTCTGCCCAGCACCCTTTGGAGGAAGCCCTTGAGACGCTGGCCCCCAATCACTCTCTGTACCTACAAGACAGGGGAGTAATCAACCTAACCATGGCCCTTTTTTGCAAAAATAGAGTCTGGATTTGTTGTCTGTCCAGCCTTATTTCATCTCCTCTCCTCTCCTCTCCTCTCCTCTCCTCTCCTCTCCTCTCCTCTCCTCTCCTCTCCTCTCCTCTCCTCTCCTCTCCTCTCCTCTCCTCTCCTCTCCTCTCCTCTCCTCTCCTCTCCTCTCCTCTCCTCTCCTCTCCTCTCCTCTCCTCTCCTCTCCTCTCCTCTCCTCTCCTCTCCTCTCCTCTCCTCTCCTCTCCTCTCCTCTCCTCTCCTCTCCTCTCCTCTCCTCTCCTCTCCTCTCCTCTCCTCTCTTCTCCTCTCTCGACTTTTTGCCTTGCCTTGCCTTGCCTTGCCTTGCCTTGCCTTGCCTTGCCTTGCCTTGCCTTGCCCTTGCCCTTGCCTTGTCCTTTCCTTGCCCTTGCCTTGCCCTTGCCTTGCCTTGCCCTTGCCTTGCCTGCCTTTGCCTTGCCTTTGCCTTGCCTTTGCCTTGCCTTGCCTTGCCTCGCCTTGCCTCGCCTTGCCTCGCCTTTGCCTCGCCTTTGCCTCGCCTCGCCTCGCCTCGCCTCGCCTTGCCTTTGCCTTGGCCTTGCCTTGCCTTGCCTTTGCCTTGCCTTTGCCTTGCCTTTGCCTTGCCTGCCTTTGCCTTGCCTTTGCCTTGCCTTTGCCTTGCCTTGCCTTTGCCTTTGCCTTGCCTTGCCTTGCCTTTGCCTTGCCTTGCCTTGCCTTGCCTTTGCCTTTGCCTTTGCCTTTGCCTTTGCCTTTGCCTTTGCCTTTGCCTTTGCCTTTGCCTTTGCCTTTGCCTTGCCTTGCCTTTGACTTGCCTTTGCCTTGCCTTTGCCTTGCAACACTCCTTTGCTCTTGCCTCTGCAATCCGGTTGAGAAGGATTTCAAAGCATCTGACGAGTTTGGAAGGTGGTGGCTTTGTCAACAGTTTGTCTTGCAGCAGAGAACCTCCAGCAGCCTCATGCAAGGTCTTCCTCCCTTCATCCCTGCCCTGTGATACCACCAGCTGCTCCAGTGCTTCCTCGGGGATGTGTTGGAGCTGCCCCCGGGACAGCTCTGGCGCTGGGCACGGGAGGCTGCTCCCTTTTATAGTGCCCCGGGGCATTGTGACCTCAGCGTTGCCAGGGGCTGGCATTGTGACGTAGGGGTGACAGAGCCCCCATGTGCAGCCCCGCCCATCCCCCCTCTGCCCAGCACCCTTTGGAGGAAACCCTTGAGACGCTGGCCCCCAATCACTCTCTGTACCTACAAGACAGGGGAGTAATCAACCTAACCATGGCCCTTTTTTGCAAAAATAGTCTGGATTTGTTGTCTGTCCAGCCTTATTTCATCTCCTCTCCTCTCCTCTCCTCTCCTCTCCTCTCCTCTCCTCTCCTCTCCTCTCCTCTCCTCTCCTCTCCTCTCCTCTCCTCTCCTCTCCTCTCCTCTCCTCTCCTCACTTCTCCTCTCTCCACTTTTTGCCTCGCCTCGCCTCGCCTCGCCTCGCCTCGCTTCGCCTTGCCTTTGCCTTGCCTTGCCTTGCCTTGCCTTGCCTTGCCTTGCCTTGCCTTGCTTTGCCTTGCCTTTGCCTTGCCTTTGCCTTGCCTTGCCTTGCCTTGCTTTGCCTTGCCTTGCCTTGCCTTGCCTTTGCCTCGCCTTTGCCTCGCCTTGCCTCGCCTTGCCTCGCCTCGCCTCGCCTTGCCTCGCCTTGCCTTTGCCTTGCCTTTGCCTTGCCTTGCCTTGCCTTGCCTTTGCCTTGCCTTTGCCTTGCCTGCCTTTGCCTTGCATTTGCCTTGCCTTTGCCTTGCCTTGCCTTTGCCTTTGCCTTGCCTTGCCTTGCCTTTGCCTTGCCTTGCCTTGCCTTGCCTTGCCTTGCTTTGCCTTTGCTTTGCCTTTGCCTTGCCTTTGCCTTGCCTTGCCTTGCCTTGCCTTGCCTTGCCTTGCCTTGCCTTGCCTTGCCTTGCCTTGCCTTTGCCTTTGCCTTTGCCTTTGCCTTTGCCTTTGCCTTTGCCTTTGCCTTGCCTTGCCTTTGCCTTGCCTTGCCTTTGCCTTGCCTTTGCCTTGCAACACTCCTTTGCTCTTGCCTCTGCAATCCGGTTGAGAAGGATTTCAAAGCATCTGACGAGTTTGGAAGGTGGTGGCTCTGTCAACAGTTTGTCTTGCAGCAGAGAACCTCCAGCAGCCTCATGCAAGGTCTTCCTCCCTTCATCCCTGCCCTGTGATTCCACCAGCTGCTCCAGTGCTTCCTCGGGGATGTGTTGGAGCTGCCCCCGGGACAGCTCTGGCGCTGGGCACGGGAGGCTGCTCCCTTTTATAGTGCCCCGGGGCATTGTGACCTCAGCGTTGCCGGGGGCTGGCATTGTGACGTAGGTGTGACAGAGCCCCCATGTGCAGCCCCGCCCATCCCCCCTCTGCCCAGCACCCTTTGGAGGAAACCCTTGAGACGCTGGCCCCCAATCACTATCTGTACCTACAAGACAGGGGAGTAATCAACCTAACCATGGCCCTTTTTTGCAAAAATAGTCTGGATTTGTTGTCTGTCCAGCCTTATTTCATCTCCTCTCCTCTCCTCTCCTCTCCTCTCCTCTCCTCTCCTCTCCTCTCCTCTCCTCTCCTCTCCTCTCCTCTCCTCTCCTCTCCTCTCCTCTCCTCTCCTCTCCTCTCCTCACTTCTCCTCTCTCCACTTTTTGCCTCGCCTCGCCTCGCCTCGCCTCGCCTCGCCATGCCTTTGCCTTGCCTTGCCTTGCCTTGCCTTGCCTTGCCTTGCCTTGCCTTGCCTTGCCTTGCCTTGCCTTGCCTTGCCTTTGCCTTGCCTTTGCATTGCCTTGCCTTGCCTTGCCTTGCCTTGCCTTGCCTTGCCTTGCCTTGCCTTGCCTTTGCCTCGCCTCGCCTCGCCTCGCCTCGCCTCGCCTCGCCTCGCCTCGCCTTTGCCTCGCCTTTGCCTCGCCTTTGCCTCGCCTTGCCTTTGCCTTGCCTTTGCCTTGCCTTTGCCTTGCCTTGCCTTGCATGCCTTTGCCTTGCCTCGCCTCGCCTCGCCTCGCCTCGCCTTTGCCTCGCCTTTGCCTCGCCTTTGCCTCGCCTTGCCTTTGCCTTGCCTTTGCCTTGCCTTTGCCTTGCCTTGCCTTGCATGCCTTTGCCTTGCCTTTGCCTTGCCTTTGCCTTGCCTTTGCCTTGCCTTTGCCTTGCCTTTGCCTTGCCTTGCCTTGCCTTGCCTTGCCTTGCCTTGCCTTTTGCCTTGCCTTGCCTTGCCTTGCCTTGCCTTGCCTTGCCTTGCCTTGCCTTGCCTTGCCTTGCCTTGCCTTGCCTTGCCTTGCCCTGCCTTTGCCTTGCCTTTGCCTTGCCTTTGCCTTGCCTTTGCCTTGCCTTTGCCTTGCCTGCCTTTGCCTTGCATTTGCCTTGCCTTTGCCTTGCCTTGCCTTTGCCTTTGCCTTGCCTTGCCTTGCCTTTGCCTTGCCTTGCCTTGCCTTGCCTTGCCTTGCCTTGCTTTGCCTTTGCTTTGCCTTTGCCTTGCCTTTGCCTTGCCTTGCCTTGCCTTGCCTTGCCTTGCCTTGCCTTGCCTTTGCCTTTGCCTTTGCCTTTGCCTTTGCCTTTGCCTTTGCCTTTGCCTTTGCCTTTGCCTTTGCCTTGCCTTGCCTTTGCCTTGCCTTGCCTTTGCCTTGCCTTTGCCTTGCAACACTCCTTTGCTCTTGCCTCTGCAATCCGGTTGAGAAGGATTTCAAAGCATCTGAGGAGTTTGGAAGGTGGTGGCTCTGTCAACAGTTTGTCTTGCAGCAGAGAACCTCCAGCAGCCTCATGCAAGGTCTTCCTCCCTTCATCCCTGCCCTGTGATTCCACCAGCTGCTCCAGTGCTTCCTCGGGGATGTGTTGGAGCTGCCCCCGGGACAGCTCTGGCGCTGTTCACGGTAGGCTGCTCCCTTTTATAGTGCCCCGGGGCATTGTGACCTCAGCGTTGCCGGGGGCTGGCATTGTGACGTAGGGGTGACAGAGCCCCCATGTGCAGCCCCGCCCATCCCCCCTCTGCCCAGCACCCTTTGGAGGAAACCCTTGAGACGCTGGCCCCCAATCACTATCTGTACCTACAAGACAGGGGAGTAATCAACCTAACCATGGCCCTTTTTTGCAAAAATAGTCTGGATTTGTTGTCTGTCCAGCCTTATTTCATCTCCTCTCCTCTCCTCTCCTCTCCTCTCCTCTCCTCTCCTCTCCTCTCCTCTCCTCTCCTCTCCTCTCCTCTCCTCTCCTCTCCTCTCCTCTCCTCTCCTCACTTCTCCTCTCTCCACTTTTTGCCTCGCCTCGCCTCGCCTCGCCTCGCCTCGCCTCGCCTCGCCTCGCCTCGCCTCGCCTCGCCATGCCTTTGCCTTGCCTTGCCTTGCCTTGCCTTGCCTTGCCTTGCCTTGCCTTGCCTTGCCTTTGCCTTGCCTTTGCCTTGCCTTGCCTCGCCTTGCCTTGCCTTGCTTTGCCTTGCCTTGCCTTGCCTTGCCTTTGCCTCGCCTCGCCTCGCCTCGCCTCGCCTCGCCTCGCCTTGCCTTTGCCTCGCCTTTGCCTCGCCTTTGCCTCGCCTTGCCTTTGCCTTGCCTTTGCCTTGCCTTTGCCTTGCCTTGCCTTGCCTTGCCTTTGCCTTGCATGCCTTTGCCTTGCCTTTGCCTTGCCTTTGCCTTGCCTTTGCCTTGCCTTTGCCTTGCCTTTGCCTTGCCTTGCCTTGCCTTGCCTTGCCTTGCCTTGCCTTGCCTTGCCTTGCCTTGCCTTGCCTTGCCTTGCCTCGCCTTGCCTCGCCTTGCCTCGCCTTGCCTCGCCTTGCCTCGCCTTGCCTCGCCTTTGCCTCGCCTTTGCCTCGCCTCGCCTCGCCTCGCCTCGCCTCGCCTTGCCTTTGCCTTGGCCTTGCCTTGCCTTGCCTTTGCCTTGCCTTTGCCTTGCCTTTGCCTTGCCTGCCTTTGCCTTGCCTTTGCCTTGCCTTTGCCTTGCCTTGCCTTTGCCTTTGCCTTGCCTTGCCTTGCCTTTGCCTTGCCTTGCCTTGCCTTGCCTTTGCCTTTGCCTTTGCCTTTGCCTTTGCCTTTGCCTTTGCCTTTGCCTTAGCCTTTGCCTTTGCCTTTGCCTTGCCTTGTCTTTGACTTGCCTTTTCCTTGCCTTTGCCTTGCAACACTCCTTTGCTCTTGCCTCTGCAATCCGGTTGAGAAGGATTTCAAAGCATCTGACGAGTTTGGAAGGTGGTGGCTTTGTCAACAGTTTGTCTTGCAGCAGAGAACCTCCAGCAGCCTCATGCAAGGTCTTCCTCCCTTCATCCCTGCCCTGTGATACCACCAGCTGCTCCAGTGCTTCCTCGGGGATGTGTTGGAGCTGCCCCCGGGACAGCTCTGGCGCTGGGCACGGGAGGCTGCTCCCTTTTATAGTGCCCCGGGGCATTGTGACTTCAGCGTTGCCGGGGGCTGGCATTGTGACGTAGGGGTGACAGAGCCCCCATGTGCAGCCCCGCCCATCCCCCCTCTGCCCAGCACCCTTTGGAGGAAACCCTTGAGACGCTGGCCCCCAATCACTCTCTGTACCTACAAGACAGGGGAGTAATCAACCTAACCATGGCCCTTTTTTGCAAAAATAGTCTGGATTTGTTGTCTGTCCAGCCTTATTTCATCTCCTCTCCTCTCCTCTCCTCTCCTCTCCTCTCCTCTCCTCTCCTCTCCTCTCCTCTCCTCTCCTCTCCTCTCCTCTCCTCTCCTCTCCTCTCCTCTCCTCTCCTCTCCTCTCCTCTCCTCTCCTCTCCTCTCCTCTCCTCTCCTCTCCTCTCCTCTCCTCTCCTCTCCTCTTCTCTCCTCTCCTCACTTCTCCTCTCTCCACTTTTTGCCTCGCCTCGCCTCGCCTTGCCTTGCCTCGCCTCGCCTCGCCTCGCCTCGCCTTGCCTTTGCCTCGCCTCGCCTCGCCTCGCCTCGCCTCGCCTCGCCTTGCCTCGCCTTGCCTTGCCTCGCCTTGCCTTGCCTTGCCTCGCCTTGCCTTGCCTCGCCTTGCCTTTGCCTTGCCTCGCCTTGCCTTGCCTCGCCTCGCCTTGCCTCGCCTCGCCTTGCCTTGCCTTGCCTTGCCTTTGCCTTGCCTTTGCCTTGCCTTGCCTTGCCTCGCCTTGCCTCGCCTCGCCTTGCCTTGCCTTGCCTTGCCTTGCCTTTGCCTTGCCTTTGCCTTGCCTTGCCTTGCCTTGCCTTGCCTTGCCTTGCCTCGCCTTGCCTCGCCTTGCCTCGCCTTGCCTTGCCTTTGCCTCGCCTTTGCCTCGCCTTGCCTCGCCTTGCCTCGCCTTGCCTCGCCTCGCCTCGCCTCGCCTCGCCTCGCCTCGCCTTGCCTTTGCCTTGCCTTTGCCTTGCCTTGCCTTGCCTTTGCCTTGCCTTTGCCTTGCCTGCCTTTGCCTTGCCTTTGCCTTGCCTTTGCCTTGCCTTGCCTTTGCCTTTGCCTTGCCTTGCCTTGCCTTTGCCTTGCCTTGCCTTGCCTTGCCTTGCTTTGCCTTTGCTTTGCCTTTGCCTTGCCTTTGCCTTGCCTTGCCTTGCCTTGCCTTGCCTTTCCTTGCCTTGCCTTGCCTTGCCTTGCCTTGCCTTGCCTTGGCCTTTGCCTTTGCCTTTGCCTTTGCCTTTGCCTTTGCCTTTGCCTTTGCCTTTGCCTTGCCTTGCCTTTGCCTTGCCTTGCCTTTGCCTTGCC
>NW_027043610.1:17500-20000 GCF_036013475.1 Columba livia | reverse complement strand
TTAATTTATTTTATTTCATTTTATTTAGTCTTATATTTTTTTTAGTTTTGTTTTCCTTTGTTGCCCTCTCCTCTCTTCTCCTTTCTTCTCCTTCTTCTGTGGTCTTGCCTTGCCTTGCCTTGCCTTGCCTTGCCTTGCCTTGCCTTGCCTTGCCTTGCCTTGCCTTGCCTTGCCTTGCCTTGCAACACTCCTTTGCTCTTGCCACTGCAATCCGGTTGAGAAGGATTTCAAAGCATCCGACGAGTTTGGAAGGTGGTGGCTCTGTCAACAGGTTGTCTTGCAGCAGAGAACCTCCAGCAGCCTCATGCAAGGTCTTCCTCCCTTCATCCCTGCCCTGTGATTCCACCAGCTGCTCCAGTGCTTCCTCGGGGATGTGTTGGAGCTGCCCCCGGGCCAGCTCTGGCGCTGGGCACGGGAGGCTGCTCCCTTTTATAGTGCCCCGGGGCATTGTGACCTCAGCGTTGCCGGGTGCTGGCATTGTGACGTGGGGGTGACAGAGCCCCCATGTGCAGCCCCGCCCATCCCCCCTCTGCCCAGCACCCTTTGGAGGAAGCCCTTGAGCCGCTGGCCCCCAATCACTCTCTGTACCTACAAGACAGGGGAGTAATCAACCTATCCATGGCCCTTTTTTGCAAAAATAGAGTCTGGATTTGTTGTCTGTCCAGCCTTATTTCATCTTCTCTCCTCTCCTCTCCTCTCCTCTCCTCGCCTCGCCTCGCCTCGCCTCGCCTCACTTCTCCTCTCTCCACTTTTTCCCTTTTCTTCTCTCCCCATAGTGAGTCAAATAACAAAAAGAATATTTGCCTGAAAGGACAGTGGAATTTCAGCTCCAAAACCACTTTCAAGGACACATAACACAATGGATACATCTGTTTCACTTTTTAATTTATTTTATTTCATTTTATTTAGTCTTATATTTTTTTTAGTTTTGTTTTCCTTTGTTGCCCTCTCCTCTCTTCTCCTTTCTTCTCCTTCTTCTGTGGTCTTGCCTTGCCTTGCCTTGCCTTGCCTTGCCTTGCCTTGCCTTGCCTTGCCTTGCCTTGCCTTGCAACACTCCTTTGCTCTTGCCACTGCAATCCGGTTGAGAAGGATTTCAAAGCATCCGACGAGTTTGGAAGGTGGTGGCTCTGTCAACAGGTTGTCTTGCAGCAGAGAACCTCCAGCAGCCTCATGCAAGGTCTTCCTCCCTTCATCCCTGCCCTGTGATTCCACCAGCTGCTCCAGTGCTTCCTCGGGGATGTGTTGGAGCTGCCCCCGGGCCAGCTCTGGCGCTGGGCACGGGAGGCTGCTCCCTTTTATAGTGCCCCGGGGCATTGTGACCTCAGCGTTGCCGGGTGCTGGCATTGTGACGTGGGGGTGACAGAGCCCCCATGTGCAGCCCCGCCCATCCCCCCTCTGCCCAGCACCCTTTGGAGGAAGCCCTTGAGCCGCTGGCCCCCAATCACTCTCTGTACCTACAAGACAGGGGAGTAATCAACCTATCCATGGCCCTTTTTTGCAAAAATAGAGTCTGGATTTGTTGTCTGTCCAGCCTTATTTCATCTTCTCTCCTCTCCTCTCCTCTCCTCGCCTCGCCTCGCCTCGCCTCGCCTCGCCTCACTTCTCCTCTCTCCACTTTTTCCCTTTTCTTCTCTCCCCATAGTGAGTCAAATAACAAAAAGAATATTTGCCTGAAAGGACAGTGGAATTTCAGCTCCAAAACCACTTTCAAGGACACATAACACAATGGATACATCTGTTTCACTTTTTAATTTATTTTATTTCATTTTATTTAGTCTTATATTTTTTTTAGTTTTGTTTTCCTTTGTTGCCCTCTCCTCTCTTCTCCTTTCTTCTCCTTCTTCTGTGGTCTTGCCTTGCCTTGCCTTGCCTTGCCTTGCCTTGCCTTGCCTTGCCTTGCCTTGCCTTGCCTTGCCTTGCCTTTCCTTTGAATTGCCTTGCCTTGCCTTGCCTTGCCTTGCCTTGCCTTGCCTTGCCTTTGCCTCGCCTTTGCCTCACCTTGCCTCGCCTTGCCTCGCCTTGCCTCGCCTCGCCTCGCCTCGCCTCGCCTCGCCTCGCCTTGCCTCGCCTTGCCTTTGCCTTGCCTTTGCCTTGCCTTGCCTTGCCTTGCCTTTGCCTTGCCTTTGCCTTGCCTGCCTTTGCCTTGCATTTGCCTTGCCTTGCCTTTGCCTTGCCTTTGCCTTGCCTGCCTTTGCCTTGCATTTGCCTTGCCTTGCCTTGCCTTGCCTTTGCCTTGCCTTGCCTTGCCTTGCCTTGCCTTGCCTTGCTTTGCCTTTGCTTTGCCTTTGCCTTGCCTTTGCCTTTGCCTTGCCTTGCCTTGCCTTTGCCTTGCCTTTGCCTTGCCTGCCTTTGCCTTGCATTTGCCTTGCCTTTGCCTTGCCTTGCCTTTGCCTTTGCCTTGCCTTGCCTTGCCTTTGCCTTGCCTTGCCTTGCCTTGCCTTGCCTTGCCTTGCTTTGCCTTTGCTTTGCCTTTGCCTTGCCTTTGCCTTGCCTTGCCTTG
>NW_027043610.1:10000-12500 GCF_036013475.1 Columba livia | reverse complement strand
GAGTCAAATAACAAAAAGAATATTTGCCTGAAAGGACAGTGGAATTTCAGCTCCAAAACCACTTTCAAGGACACATAACACAATGGATACATCTGTTTCACTTTTTAATTTATTTTATTTCATTTTATTTAGTCTTATATTTTTTTTAGTTTTGTTTTCCTTTGTTGCCCTCTCCTCTCTTCTCCTTTCTTCTCCTTCTTCTGTGGTCTTGCCTTTCCTTGCCTTTCCTTTGAATTGCCTTGCCTTGCCTTGCCTTGCCTTGCCTTGCCTTGCCTTGCCTTTGCCTCGCCTTTGCCTCGCCTTGCCTCGCCTTGCCTCGCCTTGCCTCGCCTCGCCTCGCCTCGCCTCGCCTCGCCTCGCCTCGCCTTGCCTCGCCTTGCCTTTGCCTTGCCTTTGCCTTGCCTTGCCTTGCCTTGCCTTTGCCTTGCCTTTGCCTTGCCTGCCTTTGCCTTGCATTTGCCTTGCCTTTGCCTTGCCTTGCCTTTGCCTTTGCCTTGCCTTGCCTTGCCTTTGCCTTGCCTTTGCCTTGCCTGCCTTTGCCTTGCATTTGCCTTTGCCTTTGCCTTGCCTTGCCTTTGCCTTTGCTTGCCTTGCCTTGCCTTTGCCTTGCCTTGCCTTGCCTTGCCTTGCCTTGCCTTGCCTTGCTTTGCCTTTGCTTTGCCTTTGCCTTGCCTTTGCCTTGCCTTGCCTTGCCTTGCCTTGCCTTGCCTTGCCTGCCTTGCCTTGCCTTGCCTTTGCTTTGCCTTTGCCTTTGCCTTTGCCTTTGCCTTTGCCTTTGCCTTGCTTGCCTTTGCCTTGCCTTGCCTTTGCCTTGCCTGCCTTTTCCTTGCCTTTGCCTTGCAACACTCCTTTGCTCTTGCCTCTGAAATCCGGTTGAGAAGGATTTCAAAGCATCCGACGAGTTTGGAAGGTGGTGGCTCTGTCAACAGGTTGTCTTGCAGCAGAGAACCCTCCAGCAGCCTCATGCAAGGTCTTCCTCCCTTCATCCCTGCCCTGTGATTCCACCAGCTGCTCCAGTGCTTCCTCGGGGATGTGTTGGAGCTGCCCCCGGGACAGCTCTGGCGTTGGGCACGGAGGGCTGCTCCCTTTTATAGTGCCCCGGGGCATTGTGACCTCAGCGTTGCCGGGGGCTGGCATTGTGACGTAGGGGTGACAGAGCCCCCATGTGCAGCCCCGCCCATCCCCCCCTCTGCCCAGCACCCTTTGGAGGAAACCCTTGAGACGCTGGCCCCCAATCACTATCTGTACCTACAAGACAGGGGAGTAATCAACCTAACCATGGCCCTTTTTTGCAAAAATAGTCTGGATTTGTTGTCTGTCCAGCCTTATTTCATCTCCTCTCCTCTCCTCTCCTCTCCTCTCCTCTCCTCTCCTCTCCTCTCCTCTCCTCTCCTCTCCTCTCCTCTCCTCTCCTCTCCTCTCCTCTCCTCTCCTCACTTCTCCTCTCTCCACTTTTTGCCTCGCCTCGCCTCGCGTCGCCTCGCCTCGCCTCGCCTCGCCTCGCCTCGCCTCGCCATGCCTTTGCCTTGCCTTGCTTGCCTTGCCTTGCCTTGCCTTGCCTTGCCTTGCCTTGCCTTGCCCTTGCCTTGCCTTGCCTTGCCTTGCCTTGTCTTGCCTTGCCTTGCCTTTGCCTCGCCTTTGCCTCGCCTCGCCTCGCCTCGCCTCGCCTCGCCTCGCCTCGCCTCGCCTCGCCTCGCCTTGCCTCGCCTTGCCTTTGCCTTGTCTTTGCCTTGCCTTGCCTTGCCTTGCCTTTGCCTTGCCTTTGCCTTGCCTGCCTTTGCCTTGCATTTGCCTTGCCTTGCCTTTGCCTTGCCTTGCCTTGCCTGCCTTTGCCTTGCATTTGCCTTGCCTTTGCCTTGCCTTGCTTTGCCTTTGCCTTGCCTTGCCTTGCCTTTGCCTTGCCTTGCCTTGCCTTGCCTTGCCTTGCCTTGCTTTGCCTTTGCATGCCTTTGCCTTGCCTTTGCCTTGCCTTGCCTTGCCTTGCCCTTTGCCTTGCCTTGCCTTGCCTTGCCTTGCCTTGCCTTGCTTTGCCTTTGCTTTGCCTTTGCCTTGCCTTTGCCTTTGCCTTGCCTTGCCTTGCCTTTGCCTTGCCTTTGCCTTGCCTGCATTTGCCTTGCATTTGCCTTGCCTTTGCCTTGCCTTGCCTTTGCCTTTGCCTTGCCTTGCCTTGCCTTGCCTTGCCTTGCCTTGCCTTGCCTTGCCTTGCCTTGCTTTGCCTTTGCTTTGCCTTTGCCTTGCCTTTGCCTTGCCTTGCCTTGCCTTGCCTTGCCTTGCCTTGCCTTGCCTTGCCTTGCCTTGCCTGCCTTTGCCTTGCATTTGCCTTGCCTTTGCCTTGCCTTGCCTTTGCCTTTGCCTTGCCTTGCCTTGCCTTGCCTTGCCTTGCCTTGCCTGCCTTTGCCTTGCATTTGCCTTGCCTTTGCCTTGCCTTGCCTTTGCCTTTGCCTTGCCTTGCCTTGCCTTGCCTTGCTTTGCCTTTGCTTTGCCTTTGCCTTGCCTTTGC
>NW_027043610.1:0-5000 GCF_036013475.1 Columba livia | reverse complement strand
TTTTGCAAAAATAGTCTGGATTTGTTGTCTATCCAGCCTTATTTCATCTCCTCTCCTCTCCTCTCCTCTCCTCTCCTCTCCTCTCCTCTCCTCTCCTCTCCTCTCCTCTCCTCTCCTCTCCTCTCCTCTCCTCTCCCTCTCCTCTCCTCTCCTCTCCTCACTTCTCCTCTCTCCACTTTTTGCCTCGCCTCGCCTCGCCTCGCCTCGCCTCGCCTCGCCTCGCCATGCCTTTGCCTTGCCTTGCCTTGCCTTGCCTTGCCTTGCCTTGCCTTGCCTTGCCTTGCCTTGCCTTGCCTTGCCTTGCCTTGCCTTGCCTTGCCTTGCCTTGCCTCGCCTTTGCCTCGCCTTTGCCTCGCCTCGCCTCGCCTCGCCTCGCCTCGCCTCGCCTCGCCTCGCCTCGCCTCGCCTCGCCTCGCCTCGCCTTCGCCTCGCCTCGCCCTCGCCTCGCCCTCGCTTCGCCTTCGCCTTGCCTTCGCCTTCGCCTTCGCCTTCGCCTTGCCTTGCCTTGCCTTGCCTTGCCTTGCCTTGCCTTGCCTTGCCTTGCCTTGCCTTGCCTTGCCTTGCCTTGCCTTGCCTTGCCTTGCCTTGCCTTGCCTTGCCTTGCCTTGCCTGCCTTGCCTTGCCTTGCCTTGCTTGCCTTGCCTTGCCTTGCCTTGCCTTGCCTTGCCTTGCCTTGCCTTGCCTTGCCTTGCCTTGCCTTGCCTTGCCTTGCCTTGCCTTGCCTTGCCTTGCCTTGCCTTGCCTTGCCTTGCCTTGCCTTGCCTTGCCTTGCCTTGCCTTGCCTTGCCTTGCCTTGCCTTGCCTTGCCTTGCCCTTGCCTTGCCTTGCCTTGCCTTGCCTTGCCTTGCCTTGCCTTGCCTTGCCTTGCCTTGCCTTGCCTTGCCTTGCCTTGCCTTGCCTGCCTTGCCTTGCCTTGCCTTGCCTTGCCTTGCCTTGCCTTGCCTTGCCTTGCCTTGCCTTGCCTTGCCTTGCCTTGCCTTGCCTTGCCTTGCCTTGCCTTGCCTGCCTTGCCTTGCCTTGCCTGCCTTGCCTTGCCTTGCCTTGCCTTGCCTTGCCTTGCCTTGCCTTGCCTTGCCTTGCCTTGCCTTGCCTTGCCTTGCCTTGCCTTGCCTTGCCTTTGCCTTGCCTTGCCTTGCCTTGCCTTGCCTTGCCTTGCCTTGCCTTGCCTTGCCTTGCCTTGCCTTGCCTTGCCTTGCCTTGCCTTGCCTGCCTTGCCTTGCCTTGCCTTGCCTTGCCTTGCCTTGCCTTGCCTTGCCCTTGCCTTGCCTTGCCTTGCCTTGCCTTGCCTTGCCTTGCCTTGCCTTGCCTTGCCTTGCCTTGCCCTTGCCTTGCCTTGCCTTGCCTTGCCTTGCCTTGCTTGCCTTGCCTTGCCTTGCTGCCTTGCCTTGCCTTGCCTTGCCTTGCCTTGCCTTGCCTTCGCCTTGCCTTGCCTTGCCTTGCCTTGCCTTGCCTTGCCTTGCCTTGCCTTGCCTTGCCTTGCCTTGCCTTGCCTTGCCTTGCCTTGCCTTGCCTTGCCTTGCCTTGCCTTGCCTTGCTTGCCTTGCCTTGCCTTGCCTTGCCTTGCCTTGCTTGCCTTGCCTTGCCTTGCCTTGCCTTGCCTTGCCTTGCCTTGCCTTGCCTTGCCTTGCCTTGCCTTGCCTTGCCTTGCCTTGCCTTGCCTTGCCTTGCTTGCCTTGCCTTGCCTTGCTTGCCTTGCCTTGCCTTGCCTTGCCTTGCCTTGCCTTGCCTTGCCTTTGCCTTTGCCTTGCCTTGCCTTGCCTTTGCCTTGCCTTGCCTTGCATTGCTTTGCCTTTGCTTTGCCTTTGCCTTGCCCTTGCCTTGCCTTGCCTTGCCTTGCCTTGCCTTGCCTTGCCTTTGCCTTTGCCTTTGCCTTTGCCTTTGCCTTTGCCTTGCCTTGCCTTTGCCTTTGCCTTGCCTTGCCTTGCCTTGCCTTGCCTTGCCTTGCCTTGCCTTGCCTTGCTGCCTTTGCCTTGCCTTTGCCTTGCCTTTGCCTTGCCTTTGCCTTGCCTTGCCTTTGCCTTTGCCTTGCCTTGCCTTGCCTTTGCCTTGCCTTGCTTTGCCTTGCCTTGCCTTGCATTGCTTTGCCTTTGCTTTGCCTTTGCCTTGCCTTTGCCTTGCCTTTGCCTTGCAACACTCCTTTGCTCTTGCCTCTGAAATCCGGTTGAGAAGGATTTCAAAGCATCCGACGAGTTTGGAAGGTGGTGGCTCTGTCAACAGGTTGTCTTGCAGCAGAGAACCTCCAGCAGCCTCATGCAAGGTCTTCCTCCCTTCATCCCTGCCCTGTGATTCCACCAGCTGCTCCAGTGCTTCCTCGGGGATGTGTTGGAGCTGCCCCCGGGACAGCTCTGGCGTTGGGCACGGGAGGCTGCTCCCTTTTATAGTGCCCCGGGGCATTGTGACCTCAGCGTTGCCGGGGGCTGGCATTGTGACGTAGGGGTGACAGAGCCCCCATGTGCAGCCCCGCCCATCCCCCCTCTGCCCAGCACCCTTTGGAGGAAACCCTTGAGACGCTGGCCCCCAATCACTATCTGTACCTACAAGACAGGGGAGTAATCAACCTAACCATGGCCCTTTTTTGCAAAAATAGTCTGGATTTGTTGTCTATCCAGCCTTATTTCATCTCCTCTCCTCTCCTCTCCTCTCCTCTCCTCTCCTCTCCTCTCCTCTCCTCTCCTCTCCTCTCCTCTCCTCTCCTCTCCTCTCCTCTCCTCTCCTCTCTCTCCTCTCCTCTCCTCTCCTCTCCTCTCCTCTCCTCTCCTCTCCTCACTTCTCCTCTCTCCACTTTTTGCCTCGCCTCGCCTCGCCTCGCCTCGCCTCGCCTCGCCTCGCCATGCCTTTGCCTTGCCTTGCCTTGCCTTGCCTTGCCTTGCCTTGCCTTGCCTTGCCTTGCCTTGCCTTGCCTTGCCTTGCCTTGCCTTGCCTTGCCTTGCCTCGCCTTTGCCTCGCCTTTGCCTCGCCTCGCCTCGCCTCGCCTCGCCTCGCCTCGCCTCGCCTCGCCTTCGCCTCGCCTCGCCCTCGCCTCGCCTCGCTTCGCCTTCGCCTTCCCTTCGCCTCGCCTTCGCCTTCGCCTTCGCCTTGCCTTGCCTTGCCTTGCCTTGCCTTGCCTGCCTTGCCTTGCCTTGCTGCCTTGCCTTGCCTTGCCTTGCCTTGCCTTGCCTTGCCTTGCCTTGCCTTGCCTTGCCTTGCCTGCCTTGCCTTGCCTGCCTTGCCTTGCCTTGCCTTGCCTTGCCTTGCCTTGCCTTGCTTGCCTTGCCTTGCCTTGCCTTGCCTTGCCTTGCCTTGCCTTGCCTTGCCTTGCCTTGCCTTGCCTTGCCTTGCCTTGCCTTGCCTTGCCTTGCCTTGCCCTTGCCTTGCCTTGCCTTGCCTTGCCTTGCCTTGCCTTGCCTTGCCTTGCCTTGCCTTGCCTTGCCTTGCCTTGCCTTGCCTTGCCTTGCCTTGCCTTGCCTTGCCTTGCCTTGCCTTGCCTTGCCTTGCCTTGCCTTGCCTTGCCTTGCCTTGCCTTTGCCTTGCCTTGCTTGCCTTGCCTTTGCCTTGCCTTGCCTTGCATTGCTTTGCCTTTGCTTTGCCTTTGCCTTGCCCTTGCCTTGCCTTGCCTTGCCTTGCCTTGCCTTGCCTTGCCTTTGCCTTTGCCTTTGCCTTTGCCTTTGCCTTTGCCTTGCCTTGCCTTTGCCTTTGCCTTGCCTTGCCTTGCCTTGCCTTGCCTTGCCTTGCCTTGCCTTGCCTTGCCTGCCTTTGCCTTGCCTTTGCCTTGCCTTTGCCTTGCCTTTGCCTTGCCTTGCCTTTGCCTTTGCCTTGCCTTGCCTGCCTTTGCCTTGCCTTGCTTTGCCTTGCCTTGCCTTGCATTGCTTTGCCTTTGCTTTGCCTTTGCCTTGCCTTTGCCTTGCCTTTGCCTTGCAACACTCCTTTGCTCTTGCCTCTGAAATCCGGTTGAGAAGGATTTCAAAGCATCCGACGAGTTTGGAAGGTGGTGGCTCTGTCAACAGGTTGTCTTGCAGCAGAGAACCTCCAGCAGCCTCATGCAAGGTCTTCCTCCCTTCATCCCTGCCCTGTGATTCCACCAGCTGCTCCAGTGCTTCCTCGGGGATGTGTTGGAGCTTGCCCCCGGGACAGCTCTGGCGTTGGGCACGGGAGGCTGCTCCCTTTTATAGTGCCCCGGGGCATTGTGACCTCAGCGTTGCCGGGGGCTGGCATTGTGACGTAGGGGTGACAGAGCCCCCATGTGCAGCCCGCCCATCCCCCCTCTGCCCAGCACCCTTTGGAGGAAACCCTTGAGACGCTGGCCCCAATCACTATCTGTACCTACAAGACAGGGGAGTAATCAACCTAACCATGGCCCTTTTTTGCAAAAATAGTCTGGATTTGTTGTCTATCCAGCCTTATTTCATCTCCTCTCCTCTCCTCTCCTCTCCTCTCCTCTCCTCTCCTCTCCTCTCCTCTCCTCTCCTCTCCTCTCCTCTCCTCTCCTCTCCTCTCCTCTCCTCTCCTCTCCTCTCCTCTCCTCACTTCTCCTCTCTCCACTTTTTGCCTCGCCTCGCCTCGCCTCGCCTCGCCTCGCCTCGCCTCGCCATGCCTTTGCCTTGCCTTGCCTTGCCTTGCCTTGCCTTGCCTTGCCTTGCCTTGCCTTGCCTTGCCTTGCCTTGCCTTGCCTTGCCTTGCCTTGCCTTGCCTCGCCTTTGCCTCGCCTTTGCCTCGCCTCGCCTCGCCTCGCCTCGCCTCGCTCGCCTCGCCTCGCCTTCGCCTCGCCTCGCCCTCGCCTCGCCCTCGCTTCGCCTTCGCCTTCCCTTCGCCTTCGCCTTCGCCTTCGCCTTGCCTTGCCTTGCTTGCCTTGCCTTGCCTTGCCTTGCCTTGCCTTGCCTTGCCTTGCCTTGCCTTGCCTTGCCTTGCCTTGCCTTGCCTTGCCTTGCCTTGCCTTGCCTTGCCTTGCCTTGCCCTTGCCTTGCCTTGCCTTGCCCTTGCCTTGCCTTGCCTTGCCTTGCCTTGCCTTGCCTTGCCTTGCCTTA
>NW_027043609.1:0-64125 GCF_036013475.1 Columba livia | reverse complement strand
CCTTGGGCTTCCTTTGGGCTTTCTTTGGGCTTTCTTTGGGCTTTCTTTGGGATTTCTTTGGGATTTCTTTGGGCTTTATTTCCCCTTTCTTTGGGCTTTCTTTCCCCTTTCTTTTGGCTTTCTTTGCCCTTTCTTTGGGCTTTCTTTGCCCTTTCTTTGGGCTTTCTTTGCCCTTTCTTAGGGCTTACTTTCCCCTTTCTTTGGGCTTTCTTTGGGCTTTCTTTCTCTTTCTTTGGGCTTTCTTTCCCCTTTCTTTGGGCTTTCTTTCCCCTTTCTTTGGGCTTCTTTCTCCTTTCTTTGGGCTTTCTTTGGGCTTTCTTTCCCCTTTCTTTGGGCTTTCTTTCCCCTTTCTTTGGGCTTTCTTTCCCCTTTCTTTGGGCTTTCTTTGGGCTTTCTTTCTCATTTATTTTCCCTTTCTTTGGGCTTTCTTTCCCCTTTCTTTGGGCTTTCTTTGGGCTTTCTTTCCCCTTTCCTTGGGCTTTCTTTGGGATTTCTTTGGGCTTTCTTTCCCCTTTCTTTGGGCTTTCTTTCCCCTCTCTTGTGGCTTTCTTTGGGCTTTCTTTCCCCTTTCTTTGGGCTTTCTTTCCCCTTTCTTTGGGCTTTCTTTGGCCTTTCTTTGGGCTTTCTTTGGGCTTTCTATGGGCTTTCTCTGGGCTTTCTTTGGGCTTTATTTGGGCTTTCTTTGGGCTTCTTTCCAGTTCTTTGGGCTTTATTTGGGCTTTCTTTCCCCTTTCTTTGGCCTTTCTTTCCCCTTTCTTTGGGCTTTCTTTGGGCTTTCTTTCCCCTTTCTTTGGGCTTTCTTTCCCCTTTCTTTGGGCTTTCTTTCCTCTTTCTTTGGGATATCTTTGGGCTTTCTTTCCCCTTTCTTTGGGCTTTCTTTCCCCTTTCTTTGGGCTTTCTCTGGGCTTTCTTTCCCCTTTCTTTGGGCTTTCTTTGGGCTTTCTTTGTGCTTTCTTTGGGCTTTCTTTCCCCTTTATTTGGGCAATCTTTGGGCTTTCTTTGGGCTTTCTTTCCCCTTTCTTTGGGCTTTCTTTGGGCTTTCTTTGAGCTTCCTTTGGGCTTACTTTGGGCTTTCTTTGGGCTTTCTTTTGGCTTTCTTGGGCTTTCTTTCCCCTTTCTTTGGGCTTTCTTTCCCCTTTCTTTGGGCTTTCCTTCCCCTTTCTTTGGGCTTTCTTTGCCCTTTCTTTGGGCTTTCTTTGGGCTTTCTTTCCCCTTTCTTTGGGCTTTCTTTGGGCTTTCTTTGGGCTTTCTATGGGCTTTCTCTGGCTTTCTTTGGCTTTCTTTGGGCTTTCTTTGGGCTTCTTTCCCCTTTCTTTGTCTTTCTTTGGGCTTTCTTTCCCCTTTCTTTGGGCTTTCTTTCCCCTTTCTTTGGGCTTTCTTTGGGCTTTCTTTGGGCTTTCTTTGGGCTTTCTTTCCCCTTTCTTTGGGCATTCTTTGGGCTTTCTTTCCCCTTTCTTTGGGCTTTCTTTGTGCTTTCTTTCCCCTTTCTTTGGGTATTCTTTGCCCTTTCTTTGAGCTTCCTTTGGGCTTACTTTGGGCTTTCTTTGGGCTTTCTTTCGGCTTTCTTTGGGCTTTCTTTCCCCTTTCTTTGGGCTTTCTTTCCCTTTCTTTTGGCTTTCATTGGGCTTTCTTTGGGCTTTCTTTCCCTTTCTTTGGGCATTCTTTGGGCTTTCTTTCCCCTTTCTTTGGGCTTTCTTTGTGCTTTCTTTCCCCTTTCTTTGGGCTTTCTTTTGGCTTTCTTTCCCCTTTCTTTAGGCTTTCTTTGGGCTTTCTTTCCCCTTTCTTTGGGCTTTCTTTCCCCTTTCTTTGGGCTTTCTTTCCCCTTTCTTTGGACTTTCTTTGGGCTTTCTTTCCCCTTTCTTTGGGCTTTCTTTGGGCTATCTTCCCCTTTCTTTCCCCTTTCTTTGGGCTTTCTTTGGGCTTTCTTTCCCCTTTCTTTGGGCTTTCTTTGGGCTTTCTTTGTGCTTTATTTCCCCTTTCTTTGGGCTTTCTTTCCCCTTTCTTTGGGCTTTCCATCCCCTTTCTTTGGCTTTCTTTCCCCTTTCTTTGGGCTTTCTTTCCCCTTTCTTTGGGCATTCTTTGGGGTTTCTTTCCCCTTTCTTTGGGCTTTCTTTGGGCTTTCTTTGTGCTTTCTTTCCCCTTTCTTTGGGCTTTCTTTTGGCTTTCTTTCCCCTTTCTTTAGGCTTTCTTTGGGCTTTCTTTCCCCTTTCTTTGGGCTTTCTTTCCCCTTTCTTTGGGCTTTCTTTCCCCTTTCTTTGGACTTTCTTTGGGCTTTCTTTCCCCTTTCTTTGGGCTTTCTTTGGGCTATCTTCCCCTTTCTTTCCCCTTTCTTTGGGCTTTCTTTGGGCTTTCTTTCCCCTTTCTTTGGGCTTTCTTTGGGCTTTCTTTGTGCTTTCTTTCCCCTTTCTTTGGGCTTTCTTTTGGCTTTCTTTCCCCTTTCTTTAGGCTTTCTTTGGGCTTTCTTTCCCCTTTCTTTGGGCTTTCTTTCCCCTTTCTTTGGGCTTTCTTTCCCCTTTCTTTGGACTTTCTTTGGGCTTTCTTTCCCCTTTCTTTGGGCTTTCTTTGGGCTATCTTCCCCTTTCTTTCCCCTTTCTTTGGGCTTTCTTTGGGCTTTCTTTCCCCTTTCTTTGGGCTTTCTTGGGCTATCTTCCCCTTTCTTTCCCCTTTCTTTTGGCTTTCATTGGGCTTTCTTTGGGCTTTCTTTCCCCTTTCTTTGGGCTTTCTTTGGCTTTCTTTGTGCTTTCTTTCCCCTTTCTTTGGGCTTTCTTTTGGCTTTCTTTCCCCTTTCTTTAGGCTTTCTTTGGGCTTTCTTTCCCATTTCTTTGGGCTTTCTTTCCCCTTTCTTTGGGCTTTCTTTCCCCTTTCTTTGGACTTTCTTTGGGCTTTCTTTCCCCTTTCTTTGGGCTTTCTCTTTGGGCTATCTTCCCCTTTCTTTCCCCTTTCTTTGGGCTTTCTTTGGGCTTTCTTTCCCCTTTCTTTGGGCTTTCTTTGGGCTTTCTTTGTGCTTTATTTCCCCTTTCTTTGGGCTTTCTTTCCCCTTTCTTTGGGCTTTCTATCCCCTTTCTTTGGGCTTTCTTTCCCCTTTCTTTGGGCTTTCTTTCCCCTTTCTTTGGGCTTTCTTTGGGCTTTCTTTGTGCTTTATTTCCCCTTTCTTTGGGCTTTCTTTCCCCTTTCTTTGGCTTTCTATCCCCTTTCTTTGGGCTTTCTTTCCCCTTTCTTTGGGCTTTCTTTCCCTTTCTTTGGGCATTCTTTGGGCTTTCTTTCCCCTTTCTTTGGGCTTTCTTTGGGCTTTCTTTGTGCTTTCTTTCCCCTTTCTTTGGGCTTTCTTTTGGCTTTCTTTCCCCTTTCTTTAGGCTTTCTTTGGGCTTTCTTTCCCCTTTCTTTGGGCTTTCTTTCCCCTTTCTTTGGGCTTTCTTTCCCCTTTCTTTGGACTTTCTTTGGGCTTTCTTTCCCCTTTCTTTGGGCTTTCTTTGGGCTATCTTCCCCTTTCTTTCCCCTTTCTTTGGGCTTTCTTTGGGCTTTCTTTCCCCTTTCTTTGGGCTTTCTTTGGGCTTTCTTTGTGCTTTCTTTCCCCTTTCTTTGGGCTTTCTTTTGGCTTTCTTTCCCCTTTCTTTAGGCTTTCTTTGGCTTTCTTTCCCCTTTCTTTGGGCTTTCTTTCCCCTTTCTTTGGGCTTTCTTTCCCCTTTCTTTGGACTTTCTTTGGGCTTTCTTTCCCCTTTCTTTGGGCTTTCTTTGGGCTATCTTCCCCTTTCTTTCCCCTTTCTTTGGGCTTTCTTTGGGCTTTCTTTCCCCTTTCTTTGGCTTTCTTTGGGCTATCTTCCCCTTTCTTCCCCTTTCTTTTGGCTTTCATTGGGCTTTCTTTGGGCTTTCTTTCCCCTTTCTTTGGGCTTTCTTTGGGCTTTCTTTGTGCTTTCTTTCCCCTTTCTTTGGGCTTTCTTTTGGCTTTCTTTCCCCTTTCTTTAGGCTTTCTTTGGCTTTCTTTCCCATTTCTTTGGGCTTTCTTTCCCCTTTCTTTGGGCTTTCTTTCCCCTTTCTTTGGACTTTCTTTGGGCTTTCTTTCCCCTTTCTTTGGGCTTTCTTTGGGCTATCTTCCCCTTTCTTTCCCCTTTCTTTGGGCTTTCTTTGGGCTTTCTTTCCCCTTTCCTTGGGCTTTCTTTCCCCTTTCTTTGGGCTTTCTTTCCCCTTTCTTTCACTTTCTTTGGGCTTTCTTTGGGATTCGTTTGGGCTGTCTTTGGGCTTTCTTGGGCTTTCTTTGGGATTTCCTTGGGCTTTCTTTCCCCTTTCTTTGGGCTTTCTTTTGGGCTTTCTTTGGGCTTTCTTGGGCTTCCTTTGGGCTTTCTTTGGGCTTTCTTGGGCTTTCCTTGGGCTTTCTTTCCCCTTTCTTTGGGCTTTCTTTCCCCTTTCTTGGGGCTTTCTTTGGGCTTTCTTTGGGCTTTCTTTCCCCTTTCTTTGGGCTTTCTTTCTCCTTTCTTTGGGCTTTCTTTGGGCTTTCTTTGGGCTTTCTTTGGGCTTTCCTTCCCCTTTCTTTGGGCTTTCTTTGGGCTTTATTTGTGCTTTCTATGGGCTTTCTCTGGGCTTTCTTTGGGCTTTCTTTGGGCTTCTTTCTCCTTTCTTTGGGCTTTCTTTGGGCTTTCTTTCCCTTTCTTTGGGCTTTCTTTGGCTTTCTTTGGGCTTTCTTTGGGCTTTCTTTCCCTTTCTTTGGGCTTTCTTTCCCCTTTCTTTGGGCTTCTTTCCCCTTTCTTTGGGCTTTCTTTCCCCTTTCTTTGGGCTTTCTTTCCTCTTTCTTTGGCTTTCTTTGGGCTTTCTTCCCCTTTCTTGGGCTTTCTTTCCCCTTCCTTTGGGCTTTCTTTGGGCTTTCTTTCCCATTTCTTTGGGCTTTCTTTAGGCTTTCTTTGTGCTTTCTTTGGGCTTTCTTCCCCTTTCTTTGGGCATTCTTTGGGCTTTCTTTGGGCTTTCTTTCCCTTTCTTTAGGCTTTCTTTGGGCTTTCTTTTAGCTTCCTTTGGGCTTACTTTGGGCGTTCTTTGGGCTTTCTTTTGGCTTTCTTTTGGCTTTCTTTCCCCTTTCTTTGGGCTTTCTTTCCCCTTTCTTTGGGCTTTCTTTGGGCTTTCTTTGGACTTTCTTTGGGCTTTCTTTCCCCTTTCTTTGGGCTTTCTTTGGGCTTTCTTTACCCTTTCTTTGGGCTTTCTTTGGGCTTTCTTTGGGCTTTCTTTGGGCTTTCTTTGGGCTTTATTTCCCCTTCTTTGGGCTTTCTTTCCCCTTTCTTTGGCCTTTCTTTGGGCTTTCTTTCCCCTTTCTTTGGGCTTTCTTTGGGCTATCTTCCCCTTTCTTTCCCCTTTCTTTGGGCTTTCTTTCCCCTTTCTCTGGGCTTTCTTTCCCCTTTCTTTGGGCTTTCTTTCCCCTTTCTTTGGGCTTTCTTTCCCTTTCATTCTGCTTTCTTTGGGCTTTCTTTGGCCTTTCTTTCGGCTTTCCTTCCCCTTTCTTTGGGCTTTCTTTCCACTTTCTTTGGCTTTCTTTCCCCTTTCTTTGGGATTTCTTTCCCCTTTCTTTGGGCTTTCTTTCCCTTTCTTTGGGCTTTCTTGCCCCTTTCTTTGGGCTTTCTTTGGTCTTTCTTTGGGCTTTCTTTGGGCTTTCTTTGGGCTTTCTTTCCCCTTTCTTTGGGCTTTGTTTGGGCTTTCTTTGGGCTTTCCTTGGGCTTCCTTTGGGCTTTCTTTGGGCTTTCTTTGGGCTTTCTTTGGGATTTCTTTGGGATTTCTTTGGGCTTTCTTTCCCCTTTCTTTCCGCTTTCTTTCCCCTTTCTTTCCCTTTCTTTCCCCTTTCTTTGGGCTTTCTTTGGGATTTCTTTCCCCTTTCTTTGGCTTTCTTTGGGATTTCTTTCCCCTTTCTGTGGGCTTTCTTTGGGCTTTCTTTCCCCTTTCTTTGGGTTTTCTTTGAGCTTTCTTTCCCCTTTCTTTGGGCTTTCTTTCCCCTTTCTTTGGGCTTTCTTTGGGCTTTCTTTCGCCTTTCTTTCGGCTTTCTTTCCCCTTTCTTTGGGCTTTCTTTCCCCTTTCTTTGGGCTTTCTTTCCCCTTTCTTTGGGCTTTCTTTGGGATTTCTTTCCCCTTTCTTTGGGCTTTCTTTCCCCTTTCTTTGGCTTTCTTTCCCCTTTCTTTCTGCTTTCTTTCCCTTTCTTTGGGCTTTCTTTGGCCTTTCTTTCCCCTTTCTCTGGGCTTTCTTTGGGCTTTCCTTGGGCTTTCTTTCCCCTTTCTTTGGGCTTTCTTTGGACTTTCTTTGGGCTTTCTTTGGGCTTTCTTTCCCATTTCTTTGGGCTTTCTTTGGGCTTTCTTTTCACTTTCTTTCCCCTTTCTTTGGGCTTTCTTTCCCCTTTCTTTGGGCTTTCTTTGGGCTTTCTTTGCGCTTTCTTTGGGCTTTTTTGGGCTTTCTTTCCCCTTTCTTTGGTCTTTCTTTCTCCATTCTTTGGGCTTTCTTCCCCTTTCTTTGGGCTTTCTTTCCCCTTTCTTTGGGCTTTCTTTGGGCTTTCTTTCCCCTTTCTTCGGGCTTTCTTTCACCTTTCTTTGCGCTTTCTTTCCCCTTTCTTTGGGATTTCTTTCCCCTTTCTTTGGGCTTTCTTTCCTCTTTCATTCCCCTTTCTTTGGGCTTTCTTTCCCCTTTCTTTTCCCTTTCCTTGGCCTTTCTTTCCCCTTTCTTTCCCCTTTCTTTGGTCTTTCTTTCCCTTTCTTTGGGTTTTCTTTCCCCTTTCTTTACCCTTTCTTTGGTCTTTCTTTCCCCTTTCTTTGGGCTTTCTTTCCCCTTTCTTTACCCTTTCTTTGGGCTTTCTTTCCCCTTTCTTTGGGCTTTCTTTGGGCGTTCTTTCCCTTTTTTTGGGCTTCTTTGGGCTTTCTTTCCACTTTCTTTGGGCTTTCTTTTGGCTTTCTTTCCCCTTTCTTTGGGCTTTCTTTGGGCTTTCTTTGGGCTTTCTTTGGGCTTTCTTTCCCCTTTCCTTGGGCTTTCATTGGGCTTTCTTTCCCTTTCTTTGGGCTTTCTTTCCCCTTTCTTTGGGCTTTCTTTCCCCTTTCATTCACCTTTCTTTGGGCTTTCTTTCCCCTTTCTTTGGGCTTTCTTTCCCCTTTCTTTTCCCTTTCTTTCCGCTTTCTTTCCCCTTTCTTTCCCCTTTATTTCCCCTTTCTTTCCCCTTTCTTTCCGCTTTCTTTCCCCTTTCTTTCCCCTTTCTTTCCCCTTTCTTTGGGCTTTCTTTCCCCTTTCTTTGGGCTTTCTTTGGGCTTTCTTTCCCCTTTCTTTGGGCTTTCTTTCCCCTTTCTTTGGGCATTCTTTCCCCTTTCTTTGGGCTTTATTTCCCCTTTCTTTGGGCTTTCTTTCCCTTTCTTTGGGCATTCTTTGGGCTTTCTTTCCCCTTTCTTTGGGCTTTTTTCTCATTTCTTTGGGCTTTCTTTGGGCTTTCTTTCCCCTTTCTTGGGCTTTCTTTCCCCTTTCTTTGGGCTTTCTTTGTGCTTTCTTTGGGCTTTCTTTCCCCTTTCTTTGGGCTATCTTTAACCTTTCTTTGGGCTTTCTTTCCCCTTTCTTTGGGCTTTCTTTCCCCTTTCTTTCCCCTTTCTTTGGGCTTTCTTTCCCCTTTCTTTCCCCTTTCTTTGGCATTTCTTTCCCCTTACTTTGGGCTTTCTTTCCCCTTTTTTTCCCCTTTCTTTGGGATTTCTTTCCCCTTTCATTCCCCTTTCTTTGGGCTTTCTTTCCCCTTTCTTTCCCCTTTCTTTGGGCTTTCTTTCCCCTTTCTTTCCCCTTTCTTTGGGCTTTCTTTCCCCTTTCTTTGGGCTTTCTTTCCCCTTTCTTTGGTCTTTCTTTGGGATTTCTTTCCCCTTTCTTTGGATTTTCTTTGGGCTTTCTTTCCCCTTTCTTTGGGCTTTCTTTGGCTATCTTCCCTTTCTTTCCCCTTTCTTTGGGCTTTGTTTGGGCTTTCTTTCCCCTTTCTTTGGTCTTTCTTTGGGCTTTCTTTGGGCTTTCTTTCCCCTTTCTTTGGGCTTTCTTTCCCCTTTCTTTGGGCTTTCTTTCCCCTTTCTTTGGGCTTTCTTTCCCTTTCATTCTGCTTTCTTTGGGCTTTCTTTGGCCTTTCTTTCGGCTTTCCTTCCCCTTTCTTTGGGCTTTCTTTCCCCTTTCTTTGGCTTTCTTTCCCCTTTCTTTGGGATTTCTTTCCCCTTTCTTTGGGCTTTCTTTCCCCTTTCTTTGGGCTTTCTTGCCCCTTTCTTTGGCTTTCTTTGGTCTTTCTTTGGGCTTTCTTTGGGCTTTCTTTGGGCTTTCTTTCCCCTTTCTTTGGGCTTTGTTTGGGCTTTCTTTGGCTTTCCTTGGGCTTCCTTTGGGCTTTCTTTGGGCTTTCTTTGGGCTTTCTTTGGGATTTCTTTGGGATTTCTTTGGGCTTTCTTTCCCCTTTCTTTCCGCTTTCTTTCCCCTTTCTTTCCCCTTTCTTTCCCCTTTCTTTGGGCTTTCTTTCCCCTTTCTTAGGGCTTTCTTTGGGTTTTCTTTCCCCTTTCTTTGGCTTTCTTTGGATTTCTTTCCCCTTTCTGTGGGCTTTCTTTGGGCTTTCTTTCCCCTTTCTTTGGGTTTTCTTTGAGCTTTCTTTCCCCTTTCTTTGGGCTTTCTTTCCCCTTTCTTTGGGCTTTCTTTGGGCTTTCTTTCGCCTTTCTTTCGGCTTTCTTTCCCCTTTCTTTGGGCTTTCTTTCCCCTTTCTTTGGGCTTTCTTTCCCCTTTCTTTGGGCTTTCTTTGGGATTTCTTTCCCTTTCTTTGGGCTTTCTTTCCCCTTTCTTTGGCTTTCTTTCCCCTTTCTTTCTGCTTTCTTTCCCCTTTCTTTGGGCTTCTTTGGCCTTTCTTTCCCCTTTCTCTGGGCTTTCTTTGGGCTTTCCTTGGGCTTTCTTTCCCCTTTCTTTGGGCTTTCTTTGGACTTTCTTTGGGCTTTCTTTGGGCTTTCTTTCCCATTTCTTTGGGCTTTCTTTGGGCTTTCTTTTCACTTTCTTTCCCCTTTCTTTGGGCTTTCTTTCCCCTTTCTTGGGCTTTCTTTGGGCTTTCTTTGCGCTTTCTTTGGGCTTTTTTGGGCTTTCTTTCCCTTTCTTTGGTCTTTCTTTCTCCATTCTTTGGGCTTTCTTCCCCTTTCTTTGGCTTTCTTTCCCTTTCTTTGGGCTTTCTTTGGGCTTTCTTTCCCCTTTCTTCGGGCTTTCTTTCACCTTTCTTTGCGCTTTCTTTCCCCTTTCTTTGGGATTTCTTTCCCCTTTCTTTGGGCTTTCTTTCCTCTTTCATTCCCCTTTCTTTGGGCTTTCTTTCCCCTTTCTTTTCCCTTTCCTTGGCCTTTCTTTCCCCTTTCTTTCCCCTTTCTTTGGTCTTTCTTTCCCCTTTCTTTGGGTTTTCTTTCCCCTTTCTTTACCCTTTCTTTGGTCTTTCTTTCCCCTTTCTTTGGGCTTTCTTTCCCCTTTCTTTACCCTTTCTTTGGGCTTTCTTTCCCCTTTCTTTGGGCTTTCTTTGGGCGTTCTTTCCCTTTTTTTGGGCTTTCTTTGGGCTTTCTTTCCACTTTCTTTGGGCTTTCTTTTGGCTTTCTTTCCCCTTTCTTTGGGCTTTCTTTGGGCTTTCTTTGGGCTTTCTTTGGGCTTTCTTTCCCCTTTCCTTGGGCTTTCATTGGGCTTTCTTTCCCCTTTCTTTGGCTTTCTTTCCCCTTTCTTTGGGCTTTCTTTCCCCTTTCATTCACCTTTCTTTGGGCTTTCTTTCCCCTTTCTTTGGGCTTTCTTTCCCCTTTCTTTTCCCTTTCTTTCCGCTTTCTTTCCCTTTCTTTCCCCTTTATTTCCCCTTTCTTTCCCCTTTCTTTCCGCTTTCTTTCCCCTTTCTTTCCCCTTTCTTTCCCCTTTCTTTGGGCTTTCTTTCCCCTTTCTTTGGCTTTCTTTGGGCTTTCTTTCCCCTTTCTTTGGGCTTTCTTTCCCCTTTCTTTGGGCATTCTTTCCCCTTTCTTTGGGCTTTATTTCCCCTTTCTTTGGGCTTTCTTTCCCCTTTCTTTGGGCATTCTTTGGGCTTTCTTTCCCCTTTCTTTGGGCTTTTTTTCTCATTTCTTTGTGCTTTCTTTGGGCTTTCTTTCCCCTTTCTTTGGGCTATCTTTAACCTTTATTTGGGCTTTCTTTCCCCTTTCTTTGGGCTTTCTTTCCCCTTTCTTTCCCCTTTCTTTGGGCTTTCTTTCCCCTTTCTTTCCCCTTTCTTTGGCATTTCTTTCCCCTTACTTTGGGCTTTCTTTCCCTTTTTTTCCCCTTTCTTTGGGATTTCTTTCCCCTTTCATTCCCCTTTCTTTGGGCTTTCTTTCCCCTTTCTTTCCCCTTTCTTTGGGCTTTCTTTCCCCTTTCTTTCCCCTTTCTTTGGGCTTTCTTTCCCCTTTCTTTGGGCTTTCTTTCCCCTTTCTTTCCCCTTTCTTTGGGCTTTCTTTCCCCTTTCTTTGGATTTTCTTTGGGCTTTCTTTCCCCTTTCTTTGGCTTTCTTTGGGCTATCTTCCCTTTCTTTCCCCTTTCTTTGGGCTTTGTTTGGGCTTTCTTTCCCCTTTCTTTGGTCTTTCTTTGGTCTTTCTTTGGGCTTTCTTTCCCCTTTCTTTGGGCTTTCTTTCCCCTTTCTTTGGGCTTTCTTTCCCCTTTCTTTGGGCTTTCTTTCCCTTTCTTTCTGCTTTCTTTGGGCTTTCTTTGGCCTTTCTTTGGGCTTTCCTTCCCCTTTCTTTGGGCTTTCTTTCCCCTTTCTTTTGCTTTCTTTCCCCTTTCTTTGGGATTTCTTTCCCCTTTCTTTGGGCTTTCTTTCCCCTTTCTTTGGGCTTTCTTTTCCCTTTCTTTCCCCTTTCTTTGGGCTTTCTTTGAGCTTTCTTTGGGCTGTCTTTGGGCTTTCTTTGGGCTTTCTTTGGGCTTCCTTTGGGCTTTCTTTCCCCTTTCTTTGGGCTTTCTTTGGGCTTTCTTTGGGCTTTCCTTGGGCTTCCTTTGGGATTTCTTTGGGCTTTCTTTGGCTTTCTTTGGGATTTCTTTGGGATTTCTTTGGGCTTTCTTTGGGCTTTCTTTGGGGTTTCTTTCCCCTTTCTTGGGGCTTTCTTTGGGCTTTCTTTGGGCTTTCTTTCCCCTTTCTTTGGGCTTTCTTTGCCCTTTCTTTGGGCTTTCTTGCCCTTTCTTAGGGCTTACTTTCCCCTTTCTTTGGGCTTTCTTTGGGCTTTCTTTCTATTTCTTTGGGCTTTCTTTCCCCTTTCTTTGGGCTTTCTTTCCCCTTTCTTTGGGCTTTCTTTCCCCTTTCTTTGGGCTTTCTTTGGGCTTTCTTTCCCTTTCTTTGGGCTTTCTTTCCCCTTTCTTTGGGCTTTCTTTCCCCTTTCTTTGGGCTTTCTTTGGGCTTTCTTTCTCCTTTATTTTCCCTTTTTTGGGCTTTCTTTCCCCTTTCTTTGGGCTTTCTTTGGGCTTTCTTTCCCCTTTCCTTGGGCTTTCTTTGGGCTTTCTTTGGGATTTCTTTGGGATTTCTTTGGGCTTTCTTTCCCCTTTCTTTAGGCTTTCTTTCCCCTTTCTTTGGGCTTTCTTTGGCCTTTCTTTGGGCTTTCTTTGGGCCTTTTATGGCTTTCTCTGGGCTTTCTTTGGGCTTTATTTGGGCTTTCTTTCTGCTTCTTTCCCCTTTCTTTGGGCTTTCTTTGGGCTTTCTTTCCCCTTTCTTTGGCCTTTCTTTCCCTTTCTTTGGGCTTTCTTTCCCCTTTCTTTGGGCTTTCTTTCCTCTTTCTTTGGGCATTCTTTGGGCTTTCTTTCCCCTTTCTTTGTGCTTTCTTTCCCCTTTCTTTGGGTTTTCTTTGGGCTTTCTTTCCCCTTTCCTTGGGCTTTCTTTCTCCTTTCTTTGGGCTTTCTTTGGGCTTTCTTTCCCTTTTCCTTGGGCTTTCTTTGGGCTTTCTTTGGGATTTCTTTGGGATTTCTTTGGGCTTTCTTTCCCCTTTCTTTGGGCTTTCTTTCCCCTTTCTTTGGACTTTCTTTGGGCTTTCTTTCCCCTTTCTTTGGGCTTTCTTTGGCTTTCTTTGGGATTTTTTTGGGCTTTCTTTGGGCTTTCTTTCCCCTTCCTTTGGGCTTTCTTTGGGCTTTCTTTCGGCTTTCTTTGGGCTTTCTTTCCCCTTTCTTGGGCTTTCTTTGGGCTTTCTTTGGGCTTTCTTTGGGCTTTCTTTGGGGTTTCTTTCCCCTTTCTTTGGGCTTTCTTTGGGCTTTGTTTGGGCTTTCTTTGGGCTTTCTTTGGGCTTTCTTTCCCCTTTCTTTGGTCTTTCTTTTGGCTTTCTTTCCCCTTTCTTTAGGCTTTCTTTGGGCTTTCTTTGGGCTTTCTTTCCCCTTTCTTTGGGCTTTCTTTGGGCTTTCTTTCCCCTTTCTTTGGACTTTCTTTGGGCTTTCTTTCCCCTTTCTTTGGGCTTTCTTTGGGCTTTCTTTGGGCTATCTTCCCCTTTCTTTCCCCTTTCTTTGGGCTTTCTTTGGGCTTTCTTTCCCTTTCTTTGGGCTTTCTTTGGGCTTTCTTTGGGCTTTCTTTCCCCTTTCTTTGGGCTTTCTTTCCCCTTTCTTTGGGCTTTCTTTCCCCTTTCTTTGGGCTTTCTTTCCCCTTTCTTTGGGCTTTCTTTCCCCTTTCTTTGGGCTTTCTTTCCCCTTTCTTTGGCTTTCTTTCCCCTTTCTTTGGGCTTTCTTTGGGCTTTCTTTGGGCTTTCTTTGGGCTTTCTATGGGCTTTCTCTGGGCTTTCTTTGGGCTTTCTTTGGGCTTTCCTTGGGCTTCTTTCCCCTTTCTTTGGGCTTTCTTTGGGCTTTCTTTCCCCTTTCTTTGGCTTTCTTTCCCCTTTCTTGGGCTTTCTTTGGGCTTTCTTTGGGCTTTCTTTGATCTTTCTTTGGGCTTTCTTTCCCCTTTCTTTGGGCATTCTTTGGGTTTTCTTTCCCCTTTCTTTGGGCTTTCTTTGGGCTGTCTTTGGACTTTCTTTCCCCTTTCTTTGGGATTCCTTTGGGCTTTCTTTCCCCTTTCTTTGGGCTTTCTTTGGGCTTTCTTTGAGCTTCCTTTGGACTTACTTTAGGCTTTCTTTGGGCTTTCTTTCGGCTTTCTTTGGGCTTTCTTTCCCCTTTCTTTGGGCTTTCTTTCCCTTTCTTTGGCTTTCATTGGGCTTTCTTTGGGCTTTCTTTCCCCTTTCTTTGGCATTCTTTGGGCTTTCTTTCCCCTTTCTTTGGGCTTTCTTTGGGCTTTCTTTGTGCTTTCTTTCCCCTTTCTTTGGCTTTCTTTTGGCTTTCTTTCCCCTTTCTTTAGGCTTTCTTTGGCTTTCTTTGGGCTTTCTTTCCCCTTTCTTTGGGCTTTCTTTCCCCTTTCTTTGGGCATTCTTTCCCCTTTCTTTGGGCTTTATTTCCCCTTTCTTTGGGCTTTCTTTCCCCTTTCTTTGGGCATTCTTTGGGCTTTCTTTCCCTTTCTTTTGGGCTTTTTTTCTCATTTCTTTGGCTTTCTTTGGGCTTTCTTTCCCCTTTCTTTGGGCTTTCTTTCCCCTTTCTTTGGGCTTTCTTTGTGCTTTCTTTGGGCTTTCTTTCCCCTTTCTTTGGGCTATCTTTAACCTTTCTTTGGGCTTTCTTTCCCCTTTCTTTGGGCTTTCTTTCCCCTTTCTTTCCCCTTTCTTTGGGCTTTCTTTCCCCTTTCTTTCCCCTTTCTTTGGCATTTCTTTCCCCTTACTTTGGGCTTTCTTTCCCCTTTTTTTCCCCTTTCTTTGGGATTTCTTTCCCCTTTCATTCCCCTTTCTTTGGGCTTTCTTTCCCCTTTCTTTCCCCTTTCTTTGGGCTTTCTTTCCCCTTTCTTTCCCCTTTCTTTGGGCTTTCTTTCCCCTTTCTTTGGGCTTTCTTTCCCCTTTCTTTCCCCTTTCTTTGGGCTTTCTTTCCCCTTTCTTTGGATTTTCTTTGGGCTTTCTTTCCCCTTTCTTTGGGCTTTCTTTGGGCTATCTTCCCCTTTCTTTCCCCTTTCTTTGGGCTTTGTTTGGGCTTTCTTTCCCCTTTCTTTGGTCTTTCTTTGGGCTTTCTTTGGGCTTTCTTTCCCCTTTCTTTGGGCTTTCTTTCCCCTTTCTTTGGGCTTTCTTTCCTTTCTTTCTGCTTTCTTTGGGCTTTCTTTGGCCTTTCTTTGGGCTTTCCTTCCCCTTTCTTTGGGCTTTCTTTCCCCTTTCTTTGGCTTTCTTTCCCCTTTCTTTGGGATTTCTTTCCCCTTTCTTTGGGCTTTCTTTCCCCTTTCTTTGGGCTTTCTTTCCCCTTTCTTTCCCCTTTCTTTGGGCTTTCTTTGAGCTTTCTTTGGGCTGTCTTTGGGCTTTCTTTGGGCTTTTTTTGGGCTTCCTTTGGGCTTTCTTTCCCCTTTCTTTGGGCTTTCTTTGGGCTTTCTTTGGGCTTTCCTTGGGCTTCCTTTGGATTTCTTTGGGCTTTCTTTGGGCTTTCTTTGGGATTTCTTTGGGATTTCTTTGGGCTTTCTTTGGGCTTTCTTTGGGGTTTCTTTCCCCTTTCTTGGGGCTTTCTTTGGGCTTTCTTTGGGCTTTCTTTCCCCTTTCTTTGGCTTTCTTTGCCCTTTCTTTGGGCTTTCTTTGCCCTTTCTTTGGGCTTTCTTTGCCCTTTCTTAGGGCTTACTTTCCCCTTTCTTTGGGCTTTCTTTGGGCTTTCTTTCTATTTCTTTGGGCTTTCTTTCCCTTTCTTTGGGCTTCTTTCCCCTTTCTTTGGGCTTTCTTTCCCCTTTCTTTGGGCTTTCTTTGGGCTTTCTTTCCCCTTTCTTTGGGCTTTCTTCCCCTTTCTTTGGGCTTTCTTTCCCCTTTCTTTGGGCTTTCTTTGGGCTTTCTTTCTCCTTTATTTTCCCTTTTTTGGGCTTTCTTTCCCCTTTCTTTGGGCTTTCTTTGGGCTTTCTTTCCCCTTTCCTTGGGCTTTCTTTGGGCTTTCTTTGGGATTTCTTGGGATTTCTTTGGGCTTTCTTTCCCCTTTCTTTAGGCTTTCTTTCCCCTTTCTTTGGGCTTTCTTTGGCCTTTCTTTGGGCTTTCTTTGGGCCTTCTATGGGCTTTCTCTGGGCTTTCTTTGGTCTTTATTTGGGCTTTCTTTCTGCTTCTTTCCCCTTTCTTTGGGCTTTCTTTGGCTTTCTTTCCCCTTTCTTTGGCCTTTCTTTCCCCTTTCTTTGGGCTTTCTTTCCCCTTTCTTTGGGCTTTCTTTCCTCTTTCTTTGGGCATTCTTTGGGCTTTCTTTCCCCTTTCTTTGTGCTTTCTTTCCCCTTTCTTTGGGCTTTCTTTGGGCTTTCTTTCCCTTTCTTTGGGCTTTCTTTCTCCTTTCTTTGGGCTTTCTTTGGCTTTCTTTCCTTTTCCTTGGGCTTTCTTTGGGCTTTCTTTGGATTTCTTTGGGATTTCTTTGGGCTTTCTTTCCCTTTCTTTGGGCTTTCTTTCCCCTTTCTTTGGACTTTCTTTGGGCTTTCTTTCCCCTTTCTTTGGGCTTTCTTTGGGCTTTCTTTGGGCTTTCTTTGGGCTTTTTTTGGGCTTTCTTTGGGCTTTCTTTCCCCTTCCTTTGGGCTTTCTTTGGGCTTTCTTTCGCTTTCTTTGGGCTTTCTTTCCCCTTTCTTTGGGCTTTCTTTCCCCTTTCTTTGGGCTTTCTTTGGGCTTTCTTTGGCTTTCTTTGGGGTTTCTTTCCCCTTTCTTTGGCTTTCTTTGGGCTTTGTTTGGGCTTTCTTTGGGCTTTCTTTGGGCTTTCTTTCCCCTTTCTTTGGCTTTCTTTTGGCTTTCTTTCCCCTTTCTTTAGGCTTTCTTTGGGCTTTCTTTGGGCTTTCTTTCCCCTTTCTTTGGGCTTTCTTTGGGCTTTCTTTCCCCTTTCTTTTGACTTTCTTTGGGCTTTCTTTCCCCTTTCTTTGGGCTTTCTTTGGGCTTTCTTTGGGCTATCTTCCCCTTTCTTTCCCCTTTCTTTGGGCTTTCTTGGGCTTTCTTTCCCCTTTCTTTGGGCTTTCTTTGGGCTTTCTTTCCCCTTTCTTTGGGCTTTCTTTCCCCTTTCTTTGGGCTTTCTTTCCCCTTTCTTTGGGATTTCTTTCCCCTTTCTTTGGGCTTTCTTTCCCCTTTCTTTGGGCTTTCTTTCCCCTTTCTTTGGCTTTCTTTCCCCTTTCTTTGGGCTTTCTTTGGGCTTTCTTTGGGCTTTCTTTGGGCTTTCTATGGGCTTTCTCTGGGCTTTCTTTGGGCTTTCTTTGGGCTTTCCTTGGGCTTCTTTCCCCTTTCTTTGGGCTTTCTTTGGGCTTTCTTTCCCCTTTCTTGGGCTTTCTTTCCCCTTTCTTTGGGCTTTCTTTGGGCTTTCTTTGGGCTTTCTTTGGGCTTTCTTTGGGCTTTCTTTCCCCTTTCTTTGGGCATTCTTTGGGTTTTCTTTCCCCTTTCTTTGGGCTTTCTTTGGGCTGTCTTTGGACTTTCTTTCCCCTTTCTTTGTGCTTTATTTGGGCTTTCTTTCCCCTTTCTTTGGGCTTTCTTTGGGCTTTCTTTGAGCTTCCTTTGGACTTACTTAGGCTTTCTTTGGGCTTTCTTTCGGCTTTCTTTGGGCTTTCTTTCCCCTTTCTTTGGGCTTTCTTTCCCCTTTCTTTTGGCTTTCATTGGGCTTTCTTTGGGCTTTCTTTCCCCTTTCTTTGGGCATTCTTTGGGCTTTCTTTCCCCTGTCTTTGGGCTTTCTTTGGCTTTCTTTGTGATTTCTTTCCCCTTTCTTTGGGCTTTCTTTTGGCTTTCTTTCCCCTTTCTTTAGGCTTTCTTTGGGCTTTCTTTGGCTTTCTTTCCCCTTTCTTTGGGCTTTCTTTCCCCTTTCTTTGGACTTTCTTTGGGCTTTCTTTCCCCTTTCTTTGGGCTTTCTTTGGGCTATCTTCACCTTTCTTTCCCCTTTCTTTGGGCTTTCTTTGGGCTTTCTTTCCCATTTCTTTGGACTTTCTTTGGGCTTTCTTTGGGCTTTCTTTGGGCTTTATTTCCCCTTTCTTTGGGCTTTCTTTCCCCTTTCTTTGGGCTTTCTATCCCTTTCTTTGGGCTTTCTTTCCCCTTTCTTCGGGCTTTCTTTCCCCTTTCTTTGGGCTTTCTTTGGGCTTTCTTTCCCCTTTCTTTAGGCTTTCTTTCCCATTTCTTTGGCTTTCTTTCCCTTTTCTTTGGGATTTCTTTCCCCTTTCTTTGGGCTTTCTTTCCCCTTTCTTTGGGCTTTCCTTACCCTTTCTTTCCCCTTTCTTTGGGCTTTCTTTGGGCTTTCTTTGGGATTTCTTTGGGCTTTCTTTCCCCTTTCTTTGGGCTTTCTTTGGGCTTTCTTTGGGCTTTCCTTGGGCTTCCTTTGGGCTTTCTTTGGGCTTTCTTTGGAATTTCTTTGGGATTTCTTTGGGCTTTCTTTCCTCTTTCTTTGGGCTTTCTTTCCCCTTTCGTGGGGCTTTCTTTGGGCTTTCTTGGGCTTTCTTTCACCTTTCTTTGGGCTTTCTTTCCCCTTTCTTTGGGCTTTCTTTGTGCTTTCTTTGGGCTTTCTTTGGGCTTTCTTTGGGCTTTCCTTCCCCTTTCTTTGGGCTTTCTTTGGGCTTTCTTTGGGCTTTCTTTGGGCTTTCTATTGGCTTTCTCTGGGCTTTCTTTGGGCTTTCTTTGGGCTTTCTCTGGGCTTTCTGGGCTTTATTTGGGCTTCTTTCCCCTTTCTTTGGGCTTTCTTTGGGCTTTCTTTCCCCTTTCTTTGGGCTTTCTTTCCCCTTTCTTTGGGCTTTCTTTGGGCTTTCTTTGGGCTTTCTTTGGGCTTTCTTTCCTCTTTCTTTGGGCATTCTTTGGGCTTTCTTTCCCCTTTCTGTGGGCTTTCTTTGGGCTTTCTTTCCCCTTTCTTTGGGCTTTCTTTTCACTTTCTTTCCCCTTTCTTTAGGCTTTCTTTGGGCTTTCTTTGGGCTTTCTTTTCCCTTTCTTTGTGCTTTCTTTCCCCTTTCTTTGGACTTTCTTTGGGCTTTCTTTCACCTTTCTTTGGGCTTTCTTTGGGCTATCTTCCCCTTTCTTTCCCCTTTCTTTGGGCTTTCTTTGGGCTTTCTTTCCCCTTTCTTTGGGCTTTCTTTGGACTTTCTTTGGGCTTTCTTTGGGCTTTCTTTGGGCTTTCTTTGGGCTTTCATTGCGCTTTCCTTCCCCTTTCTTTGGGCTTTCTTTGGGCTTTCTTTGGGCTTTCTTTGGGCTTTCTATGGGCTTTTTCTGGGCTTTCTTTGGGCTTTCTTTGGGCTTTCTTTGGAATTTCTTTGGACTTTCTTTGGGCTTTCTTTCCCCTTTCTTTGGGCTTTCTTTCCCCTTTCTTTGGGCTTTCTTTCTCCATTCTTTGGGCTTTCTTCCCCTTTCTTTGGGCTTTCTTTCCCCTTTCTTTGAGCTTTCTTTGGGCTTTCTTTCCCCTTTCTTCGGGCTTTCTTTCACCTTTCTTTGCGCTTTCTTTCCCCTTTCTTTGGGATTTCTTTCCCCTTTCTTTGGGCTTTCTTTCCCCTTTCATTCCCCTTTCTTTGGGCTTTCTTTCCCCTTTCTTTCCCCTTTCCTTGGCCTTTCTTTTCCCCTTTCTTTCCCCTTTCTTTGGTCTTTCTTCCCCTTTCTTTGGGCTTTCTTTCCCCTTTCTTTACCCTTTCTTTGGTCTTTCTTTCCCCTTTCTTTGGGCTTTCTTTCCCCTTTCTTTACCCTTTCTTTGGGCTTTCTTTCCCCTTTCTTTGGGCTTTCTTTGGGCGTTTTTTCCCCTTTTTTTGGGCTTTCTTTGGGCTTTCTTTCCACTTTCTTTGGGCTTTCTTTGGGCTTTCTTTCCCCTTTCTTTGGGCTTTCTTTGGGCTTTCTTTCCCCTTTCTTTGGGCTTTCTTTCCCCTTTCCTTGGGCTTTCATTGGGCTTTCTTTCCCCTTTCTTTGGGCTTTCTTTCCCCTTTCTTTGGGCTTTCTTTCCCCTTTCATTCACCTTTCTTTGGGCTTTCTTTCCCCTTTCTTTGGGCTTTCTTTCCCCTTTCTTTCCCCTTTCTTTCCGCTTTCTTTCCCCTTTCTTTCCCCTTTCTTTCCCCTTTCTTTCCCCTTTCTTTCCGCTTTCTTTCCCCTTTCTTTCCCCTTTCTTTCCCCTTTCTTTGGGCTTTCTTTCCCCTTTCTTTGGGCTTTCTTTGGGCTTTCTTTCTCCTTTCTTTGGGCTTTCTTTCCCCTTTCTTTGGGCATTCTTTCCCCTTTCTTTGGGCTTTATTTCCCCTTTCTTTGGGCTTTCTTTCCCCTTTCTTTGGGCATTCTTTGGGCTTTCTTTCCCCTTTCTTTGGGCTTTTTTTCTCATTTCTTTGGGCTTTCTTTGGGCTTTCTTTCCCCTTTCTTTGGGCTTTCTTTCCCCTTTCTTTGGGCTTTCTTTGTGCTTTCTTTGGGCTTTCTTTCCCCTTTCTTTGGGCTTTCTTTAACCTTTCTTTGGGCTTTCTTTCCCCTTTCTTTGGGCTTTCTTTCCCCTTTCTTTGGGCTTTCTTTCCCCTTTCTTTCCCCTTTCTTTGGGCTTTCTTTCCCCTTTCTTTCCCCTTTCTTTGGCATTTCTTTTCCCTTACTTTGGGCTTTCTTTCCCCTTTCTTTCCCCTTTCTTTGGCCTTTCTTTCCCCTTTCATTCCCCTTTCTTTGGGCTTTCTTTCCCCTTTCTTTCCCCTTTCTTTGGGCTTTCTTTCCCCTTTCTTTCCCCTTTCTTTGGGCTTTCTTTCCCCTTTCTTTGGGCTTTCTTTCCCCTTTCTTTGGATTTTCTTTCAGCTTTCTTTCCCCTTTCTTTGGGCTTTCTTTGGGCTATCTTTCCCTTTCTTTCCCCTTTCTTTGGGCTTTGTTTGGGCTTTCTTTCCCCTTTCTTTGGGCTTTCTTTCCCCTTTCTTTGGGCTTTCTTTCCCCTTTCTTTGGGCTTTCTTTCACTTTCTTTCTGCTTTCTTTGGGCTTTCTTTGGCCTTTCTTTGGGCTTTCCTTCCCCTTTCTTTGGGCTTTCTTTCCCCTTTCTTTGGCTTTCTTTCCCCTTTCTTTGGGATTTCTTTCCCCTTTCTTTGGGCTTTCCTTCCCCTTTCTTTGGGCTTTCTTTCCCCTTTCTTTGGGCTTTCTTTGGGCTTTCCTTCTCCTTTATTTTCCCTTTTTTGGGCTTTCTTTCCCCTTTCTTTGGGCTTTCTTTGGGCTTTCTTTCCCATTTCCTTGGGCTTTCTTTGGGCTTTCTTTGGGATTTCTTTGGGATTTCTTTGGGCTTTCTTTCCCCTTTCTTTGGGCTTTCTTTCCCCTTTCTTTGGGCTTTCTTTGGCCTTTCTTTGGGCTTTCTTTGGGCCTTCTATGGGCTTTCTCTGGGCTTTCTTTGGGCTTTATTTGGGCTTTCTTTCTGCTTCTTTCCTCTTTCTTTGGGCTTTCTTTGGGCTTTCTTTCCCCTTTCTTTGGCCTTTCTTTCCCCTTACTTTGGGCTTTCTTTCCCCTTTCTTTGGGCTTTCTTTCCTCTTTCTTTGGGCATTCTTTGGGCTTTCTTTCCCCTTTCTTTGGGCTTTCTTTCCCCTTTCCTTGGGCTTTCTTTGGGCTTTCTTTCCCCTTTCTTTAGGCTTTCTTTGGGCTTTCTTTCTCCTTTCTTTGGGCTTTCTTTGGGCTTTCTTTCCCTTTTCCTTGGGCTTTCTTTGGGCTTTCTTTCCCCTTTGTTTGGGCTTTCTTTGAGCTTTCTTTGGGCTTTCTTTGGGCTTTCCTTGGGCTTTCTTTGGGCTTTTTTTGGGCTTTCTTGGGGCTTTCTTTCCCCTTCCTTTGGGCTTTCTTTGGGCTTTCTTTCGGCTTTCTTTGGGCTTTCTTTCCCCTTTCTTTGGGCTTTCTTTCCCCTTTCTTTGGGCTTTCTTTGGGCTTTCTTTGGGCTTTGTTTGGGCTTTCTTTGGGCTTTCTTTGGCTTTCTTTCTCCTTTCTTTGGGCTTTCTTGTGGCTTTCTTTCCCCTTTGTTTAGGCTTTCTTTGGGATTTCTTTGGGCTTTCTTTCCCCTTTCTTTGGGCTTTCTTTGGGCTTTCTTTCCCCTTTCTTTGGACATTCTTTGGGCTTTCTTTCCCCTTTCTTTGGGCTTTCTTTGGGCTTTCTTTGGGCTATCTTCCCCTTTCTTTCCCCTTTCTTTGGGCTTTCTTTGGGCTTTCTTTCCCCTTTCTTTGGGCTTTCTTTGGGATTTCTTTGGGCTTTCTTTGGGCTATCTTCCCCTTTCTTTCCCCTTTCTTTGGGCTTTCTTTGGGCTTTCTTTCCCCTTTCTTTGGGCTTTCTTTGGGCTTTCTTTGGGCTTTCTTTCCCCTTTCTTTGGGCTTTCTTTCCCCTTTCTTTGGGCTTTCTTTCCCCTTTCTTTGGGCTTTCTTTCCCCTTTCTTTGGGCTTTCTTTGGGCTTTCTTTGGGCTTTCTTTGGGCTTTCTTTCGGCTTTCCTTCCCCTTTCTTTGGGCTTTCTTTGGGCTTTCTTTGGGCTTTCTTTGGGCTTTCTATGGGCTTTCTCTGGGCTTTCTTTGGGCTTTCTTTGGGCTTTCTTTGGGCTTCTTTCCCCTTTCTTTGGGCTTTCTTTGGGCTTTCTTTCCCCTTTCTTTGGGCTTTCTTTCCCCTTTCTTTGGGCTTTCTTTGGGCTTTCTTTGGGCTTTCTTTGGGCTTTCTTTGGGCTTTCTTTGGGCTTTCTTTCCCCTTTCTTTGGCCATTCTTTGGGCTTTCTTTCCCCTTTCTTTGGGCTTTCTTTGGGCTGTCTTTGGGCTTTCTTTCCCCTTTCTTTGGGCTTTCTTTGGGCTTTCTTTCCCCTTTCTTTGGGCTTTCTTTGGGCTTTCTTTGAGCTTCCTTTGGACTTACTTTAGGCTTTCTTTGGGCTTTCTTTCGGCTTTCTTTGGGCTTTCTTTCCCCTTTCTTTGGGCTTTCTTTCCCCTTTCTTTTGGCTTTCATTGGGGTTTCTTTGGGCTTTCTTTCCCCTTTCTTTGGGCATTCTTTGGGCTTTCTTTCCCCTTTCTTTGGGCTTTCTTTGGGCTTTCTTTGTGCTTTCTTTCCCCTTTCTTTGGGCTTTCTTTTGGCTTTCTTTCCCCTTTCTTTAGGCTTTCTTTGGGCTTTCTTTGGGCTTTCTTTCCCCTTTCTTTGGGCTTTCTTTCCCCTTTCTTTGGACTTTCTTTGGGCTTTCTTTCCCCTTTCTTTGGGCTTTCTTTGGGCTTTCTTTCCCATTTCTTTGGACTTTCTTTGGGCTTTCTTTGGGCTTTCTTTGGTCTTTATTTCCCCTTTCTTTGGGCTTTCTTTCCCCTTTCTTTGGGCTTTCTATCCCCTTTCTTTGGGCTTTCTTTCCCCTTTCTTCGGGCTTTCTTTCCCCTTTCTTTGGGCTTTCTTTGGGCTTTCTTTCCCCTTTCTTTAGGCTTTCTTTCCCATTTCTTTGGGCTTTCTTTCCCTTTTCTTTGGGATTTCTTTCCCCTTTCTTTGGGCTTTCTTTCCCCTTTCTTTGGGCTTTCCTTAGCCTTTCTTTCCCCTTTCTTTGGGCTTTCTTTGGGCTTTCTTTGGGATTTCTTTGGGCTTTCTTTCCCCTTTCTTTGGGCTTTCTTTGGGCTTTCTTTGGGCTTTCCTTGGGCTTCCTTTGGGCTTTCTTTGGGCTTTCTTTGGAATTTCTTTGGGATTTCTTTGGGCTTTCTTTCCCCTTTCTTTGGGATTTCTTTCCCTTTTCTTTGGGATTTCCTTCCCCTTTCTTTGGGCTTTCTTTCCCCTTTCTTTGGGCTTTCCTTACCCTTTCTTTCCCCTTTCTCTGGGCTTTCTTTGGGCTTTCTTTGGGCTTTCTTTGGGCTTTCTTTCCCCTTTCTTTGGGCTTTCTTTCCCCTTTCTTTGGGCTTTCTTTGGGCTTTCTTTGGGCTTTCTTTGGGCTTTCTTTGCGCTTTCCTTCCCCTTTCTTTGGGCTTTCTTTGGGCTTTCTTTGGGCTTTCTTTGGGCTTTCTATGGGCTTTCTCTGGGCTTTCTTTGGGCTTTCTTTGGGCTTTCTTTGGAATTTCTTTGGGATTTCTTTGGGCTTTCTTTCCCCTTTCTTTGGGCTTTCTTTCCCCTTTCTTTGGGCTTTCTTTCTCCATTCTTTGGGCTTTCTTCCCCTTTCTTTGGGCTTTCTTTCCCCTTTCTTTGGGCTTTCTTTCCCCTTTCATTCCCCTTTATTTGGGCTTTCTTTCCCCTTTCTTTCCCCTTTCCTTGGCCTTTCTTTCCCCTTTCTTTCCCCTTTCTTTGGTCTTTCTTTCCCCTTTCTTTGGGCTTTCTTTCCCCTTTCTTTACCCTTTCTTTGGTCTTTCTTTCCCCTTTCTTTGGGCTTTCTTTCCCCTTTCTTTACCCTTTCTTTGGGCTTTCTTTCCCCTTTCTTTGGGCTTTCTTTGGGCGTTCTTTCCCCTTTTTTTGTGCTTTCTTTGGGCTTTCTTTCCACTTTCTTTGGGCTTTCTTTCCCCTTTCTTTGGGCTTTCTTTGGGCTTTCTTTCCCCTTTCTTTGGGCTTTCTTTCCCCTTTCCTTGGGCTTTCATTGGGCTTTCTTTCCCCTTTCTTTGGGCTTTCTTTCCCCTTTCTTTGGGCTTTCTTTCCCCTTTCATTCACCTTTCTTTGGGCTTTCTTTCCCCTTTCTTTGGGCTTTCTTTCCCCTTTCTTTCCCCTTTCTTTTTGCTTTCTTTCCCCTTTCTTTCCCCTTTCTTTCCCCTTTCTTTCCCCTTTCTTTCCGCTTTCTTTCCCCTTTCTTTCCCCTTTCTTTCCCCTTTCTTTGGGCTTTCTTTCCCCTTTCTTTGGGCTTTCTTTGGGCTTTCTTTCCCCTTTCTTTGGGCTTTCTTTCCCCTTTCTTTGGGCATTCTTTCCCCTTTCTTTGGGCTTTATTTCCCCTTTCTTTGGGCTTTCTTTCCCCTTTCTTTGGGCATTCTTTGGGCTTTCTTTCCCCTTTCTTTGGGCTTTTTTTCTCATTTCTTTGGGCTTTCTTTGGGCTTTCTTTCCCCTTTCTTTGGGCTTTCTTTCCCCTTTCTTTGAGCTTTCTTTGTGCTTTCTTTGGGCTTTCTTTCCCCTTTCTTTGGGCTTTCTTTAACCTTTCTTTGGGCTTTCTTTCCCCTTTCTTTGGGCTTTCTTTCCCCTTTCTTTGGGCTTTCTTTCCCCTTTCTTTCCCCTTTCTTTGGGCTTTCTTTCCCCTTTCTTTCCCCTTTCTTTGGCATTTCTTTCCCCTTACTTTGGGCTTTCTTTCCCCTTTCTTTCCCCTTTCTTTGGGCTTTCTTTCCCCTTTCATTCCCCTTTCTTTGGGCTTTCTTTCCCCTTTCTTTCCCCTTTCTTTGGGCTTTCTTTCCCCTTTCTTTCCCCTTTCTTTGGGCTTTCTTTCCCCTTTCTTTGGGCTTTCTTTCCCCTTTCTTTCCCCTTTCTTTGGGCTTTCTTTCCCCTTTCTTTGGATTTTCTTTGGGCTTTCTTTCCCCTTTCTTTGGGCTTTCTTTGGGCTATCTTCCCCTTTCTTTCCCCTTTCTATGGGCTTTGTTTGGGCTTTCTTTCCCCTTTCTTTGGTCTTTCTTTGGTCTTTCTTTGGGCTTTCTTTCCCCTTTCTTTGGGCTTTCTTTCCCCTTTCTTTGGGCTTTCTTTCCCCTTTCTTTGGGCTTTCTTTCCCTTTCTTTCTGCTTTCTTTGGGCTTTCTTTGGCCTTTCTTTGGGCTTTCCTTCCCCTTTCTTTGGGCTTTCTTTCCCCTTTCTTTGGCTTTCTTTCCCCTTTCTTTGGGATTTCTTTCCCCTTTCTTTGGGCTTTCTTTCCCCTTTCTTTGGGCTTTCTTTCCCCTTTCTTTCCCCTTTCTTTGGGCTTTCTTTGAGCTTTCTTTGGGCTGTCTTTGGGCTTTCTTTGGGCTTTCTTTGGGCTTCCTTTGGGCTTTCTTTCCTCTTTCTTTGATCTTTCTTTGGGCTTTCTTTGGGCTTTCCTTGGGCTTCCTTTGGGATTTCTTTGGGCTTTCCTTGGGCTTTCTTTTTGATTTCTTTGGATTTCTTTGGGCTTTCTTTGGGCTTTCTTTGGGGTTTCTTTCCCCTTTCTTGGGCTTTCTTTGGGCTTTCTTTGGGCTTTCTTTCCCCTTTCTTTGGGCTTTCTTTGCCCTTTCTTTGGGCTTTCTTTGCCCTTTCTTTGGGCTTTCTTTGCCCTTTCTTAGGGCTTACTTTCCCCTTTCTTTGGGCTTTCTTTGGGCTTTCTTTCTCTTTCTTTGGGCTTTCTTTCCCCTTTCTTTGGGCTTTCTTTCCCCTTTCTTTGGGCTTTCTTTCCCCTTTCTTTGGGCTTTCTTTGGGCTTTCTTTCCCCTTTCTTTGGGCTTTCTTTCCCCTTTCTTTGGGCTTTCTTTCCCCTCTCTTTGGGCTTTCTTTCGGCTTTCTTTGGGCTTTCTTTCCCCTTTCTTTGGGCTTTCTTTCCCCTTTCTTTTGGCTTTCATTGGGGTTTCTTTGGGCTTTCTTTCCCCTTTCTTTGGGCATTCTTTGGGCTTTCTTTCCCCTTTCTTTGGGCTTTCTTTGTGCTTTCTTTCCCCTTTCTTTGGGCTTTCTTTTGGCTTTCTTTCCCCTTTCTTTAGGCTTTCTTTGGGCTTTCTTTGGGCTTTCTTTCCCCTTTCTTTGGGCTTTCTTTCCCCTTTCTTTGGACTTTCTTTGGGCTTTCTTTCCCCTTTCTTTGGGCTTTCTTTGGGCTATCTTCCCCTTTCTTTCCCCTTTCTTTGGGCTTTCTTTGGGCTTTCTTTCCCATTTCTTTGGACTTTCTTTGGGCTTTCTTTGGGCTTTCTTTGGTCTTTATTTCCCCTTTCTTTGGGCTTTCTTTCCCCTTTCTTTGGGCTTTCTATCCCCTTTCTTTGGGCTTTCTTTCCCCTTTCTTCGGGCTTTCTTTCCCCTTTCTTTGGGCTTTCTTTGGGCTTTCTTTCCCCTTTCTTTAGGCTTTCTTTCCCATTTCTTTGGGCTTTCTTTCCCTTTTCTTTGGGATTTCTTTCCCCTTTCTTTGGGCTTTCTTTCCCCTTTCTTTGGGCTTTCCTTACCATTTCTTTCCCCTTTCTTTGGGCTTTCTTTGGGCTTTCTTTGGGATTTCTTTGGGCTTTCTTTCCCCTTTCTTTGGGCTTTCTTTGGGCTTTCTTTGGGCTTTCCTTGGGCTTCCTTTGGGCTTTCTTTGGGCTTTCTTTGGAATTTCTTTGGGATTTCTTTGGGCTTTCTTTCCCCTTTCTTTGGGCTTTCTTTCCCTTTTCTTTGGGATTTCTTTCCCCTTTCTTTGGGCTTTCTTTCCCCTTTCTTTGGGCTTTCCTTACCCTTTCTTTCCCCTTTCTCTGGGCTTTCTTTGGGCTTTCTTTGGGCTTTCTTTGGGCTTTCTTTCCCCTTTCTTTGGGCTTTCTTTCCCCTTTCTTTGGGCTTTCTTTGGGCTTTCTTTGGGCTTTCTTTGGGCTTTCTTTGCGCTTTCTTCCCCTTTCTTTGGGCTTTCTTTGGGCTTTCTTTGGGCTTTCTTTGGGCTTTCTATGGGCTTTCTCTGGGCTTTCTTTGGGCTTTCTTTGGGCTTTCTTTGGAATTTCTTTGGGATTTCTTTGGGCTTTCTTTCCCCTTTCTTTGGGCTTTCTTTCCCCTTTCTTTGGGCTTTCTTTCTCCATTCTTTGGGCTTTCTTCCCCTTTCTTTGGGCTTTCTTTCCCCTTTCTTTGGGCTTTCTTTCCCCTTTCATTCCCCTTTATTTGGGCTTTCTTTCCCCTTTATTTCCCCTTTCCTTGGCCTTTCTTTCCCCTTTCTTTCCCCTTTCTTTGGTCTTTCTTTCCCCTTTCTTTGGGCTTTCGTTCCCCTTTCTTTACCCTTTCTTTGGTCTTTCTTTCCCCTTTCTTTGGGCTTTCTTTCCCCTTTCTTTACCCTTTCTTTGGGCTTTCTTTCCCCTTTCTTTGGGCTTTCTTTGGGCGTTCTTTCCCCTTTTTTTGGGCTTTCTTTGGGCTTTCTTTCCACTTTCTTTGGGCTTTCTTTCCCCTTTCTTTGGGCTTTCTTTGGGCTTTCTTTCCCCTTTCTTTGGGCTTTCTTTCCCCTTTCCTTGGGCTTTCATTGGGCTTTCTTTCCCCTTTCTTTGGGCTTTCTTTCCCCTTTCTTTGGGCTTTCTTTCCCCTTTCTTTCCCCTTTCTTTTTGCTTTCTTTCCCCTTTCTTTCCCCTTTCTTTCCCCTTTCTTTCCCCTTTCTTTCCGCTTTCTTTCCCCTTTCTTTCCCCTTTCTTACCCCTTTCTTTGGGCTTTCTTTCCCCTTTCTTTGGGCTTTCTTTGGGCTTTCTTTCCCCTTTCTTTGGGCTTTCTTTCCCCTTTCTTTGGGCATTCTTTCCCCTTTCTTTGGGCTTTATTTCCCCTTTCTTTGGGCTTTCTTTCCCCTTTCTTTGGGCATTCTTTGGGCTTTCTTTCCCCTTTCTTTGGGCTTTTTTTCTCATTTCTTTGGGCTTTCTTTGGGCTTTCTTTCCCCTTTCTTTGGGCTTTCTTTCCCCTTTCTTTGAGCTTTCTTTGTGCTTTCTTTGGGCTTTCTTTCCCCTTTCTTTGGGCTTTCTTTCCCCTTTCTTTGGGCTTTCTTTCCCCTTTCTTTCCCCTTTCTTTGGGCTTTCTTTCCCCTTTCTTTCCCCTTTCTTTGGCATTTCTTTCCCCTTACTTTGGGCTTTCTTTCCCCTTTCTTTCCCCTTTCTTTGGGCTTTCTTTCCCCTTTCATTCCCCTTTCTTTGGGCTTTCTTTCCCCTTTCTTTCCCCTTTCTTTGGGCTTTCTTTCCCCTTTCTTTCCCCTTTCTTTGGGCTTTCTTTCCCCTTTCTTTGGGCTTTCTTTCCCCTTTCTTTCCCCTTTCTTTGGGCTTTCTTTCCCCTTTCTTTGGATTTTCTTTGGGCTTTCTTTCCCCTTTCTTGGGCTTTCTTTGGGCTATCTTTCTTTCCCCTTTCTTTCCCCTTTCTATGGGCTTTGTTTGGGCTTTCTTTCCCCTTTCTTTGGTCTTTCTTTGGTCTTTCTTTGGCTTTCTTTCCCCTTTCTTTGGGCTTTCTTTCCCCTTTCTTTGGGCTTTCTTTCCCCTTTCTTTGGGCTTTCTTTCCCTTTCTTTCTGCTTTCTTTGGGCTTTCTTTGGCCTTTCTTTGGGCTTTCCTTCCCCTTTCTTTGGGCTTTCTTTCCCCTTTCTTTGGCTTTCTTTCCCCTTTCTTTGGGATTTCTTTCCCCTTTCTTTGGGCTTTCTTTCCCCTTTCTTTGGGCTTTCTTTCCCCTTTCTTTCCCCTTTCTTTGGGCTTTCTTTGAGCTTTCTTTGGGCTGTCTTTGGGCTTTCTTTGGGCTTTCTTTGGGCTTCCTTTGGGCTTTCTTTCCCCTTTCTTTGATCTTTCTTTGGGCTTTCTTTGGGCTTTCCTTGGGCTTCCTTTGGGATTTCTTTGGGCTTTATTGGGCTTTCTTTGGGATTTCTTTGGGATTTCTTTGGGCTTTCTTTGGGCTTTCTTTGGGGTTTCTTTCCCCTTTCTTGGGGCTTTCTTTGGGCTTTCTTTGGGCTTTCTTTCCCCTTTCTTTGGGCTTTCTTTGCCCTTTCTTTGGGCTTTCTTTGCCCTTTCTTTGGGCTTTCTTTGCCCTTTCTTAGGGCTTACTTTCCCCTTTCTTTGGGCTTTCTTTGGGCTTTCTTTCTCTTTCTTTGGGCTTTCTTTCCCCTTTCTTTGGGCTTTCTTTCCCCTTTCTTTGGGCTTTCTTTCCCCTTTCTTTGGGCTTTCTTTGGGCTTTCTTTCCCCTTTCTTTGGGCTTTCTTTCCCCTTTCTTTGGGCTTTATTTCCCCTTTCTTTGGGCTTTCTTTGGGCTTTCTTTGAGCTTCCTTTGGACTTACTTTAGGCTTTCTTTGGGGTTTCTTTCGGCTTTCTTTGGGCTTTCTTTCCCCTTTCTTTGGGCTTTCTTTCCCCTTTCTTTTGGCTTTCATTGGGGTTTCTTTGGGCTTTCTTTCCCCTTTCTTTGGGCATTCCTTGGGCTTTCTTTCCCCTTTCTTTGGGCTTTCTTTGGGCTTTCTTTGTGCTTTCTTTCCCCTTTCTTTGGGCTTTCTTTTGGCTTTCTTTCCCCTTTCTTTAGGCTTTCTTTGGGCTTTCTTTGGGCTTTCTTTCCCCTTTCTTTGGGCTTTCTTTCCCCTTTCTTTGGACTTTCTTTGGGCTTTCTCTTTCTTTGGGCTATCTTCCCCTTTCTTTCCCCTTTCTTTGGGCTTTCTTTGGGCTTTCGTTCCCATTCTTTGGACTTTCTTTGGGCTTTCTTTGGGCTTTCTTTGGTCTTTATTTCCCCTTTCTTTGGGCTTTCTTTCCCCTTTCTTTGGGCTTTCTATCCCCTTTCTTTTAGCTTTCTTTCCCCTTTCTTCGGGCTTTCTTTCCCTTTCTTTGGGCTTTCTTTGGGGCTTTCTTTCCCCCTTTCTTTAGGCTTTCTTTCCCATTTCTTTGGGCTTTCTTTCCCTTTTCTTGGGATTTCTTTCCCCTTTCTTTGGCTTTCTTTCCCGTTTCTTTGGGGCTTTCCTTTACACCTTCTTTCCCCTTTCTTTGGGCTTTCTTTTGGGCTTTCTTTGGGATTTCTTTGGGCTTTCTTTCCCCTTTCTTTGGGCTTTCTTTGGGCTTCTTTGGGCTTTCCTTGGGCTTCCTTTGGGCTTTCTTTGGGCTTCTTTGGAATTTCTTTGGGATTTCTTTGGGGCTTTCTTTCCCCTTTCTTTGGGCTTTCTTTCCCTTTTCTTTGGGATTTCTTTCCCCTTTCTTTGGGCTTTCTTTCCCTTTCTTTGGGCTTTCCTTACCCTTTCTTTCCCCTTTCTCTGGGCTTTCTTTGGGCTTTCTTTGGGCTTTCTTTGGGCTTTCTTTCCCCTTTCTTGGGCTTTCTTTCCCCTTTCTTTGGGCTTTCTTTGGGCTTTCTTTGGGCTTTCTTTGGGCTTTCTTTGCGCTTTCCTTCCCCTTTCTTTGGGCTTTCTTTGGCTTTCTTTGGGCTTTCTTTGGGCTTTCTATGGGCTTTCTCTGGGCTTTCTTTGGGCTTTCTTTGGGCTTTCTTTGGAATTTCTTTGGGATTTCTTTGGGCTTTCTTTCCCCTTTCTTTGGGCTTTCTTTCCCCTTTCTTTGGGCTTTCTTTCTCATTCTTTGGGCTTTTCTTCCCCTTTCTTTGGGCTTTCTTTCCCCTTTCTTTGGGCTTTCTTTCCCCTTTCATTCCCCTTTATTTGGGCTTACTTTCCCTTTCTTTCCCCTTTCCTTGGCCCTTTCTTTCCCCTTTCTTTCCCCTTTCTTTGGTCTTTCTTTCCCCTTTCTTTGGGCTTTCTTTCCCCTTTCTTTACCCTTTCTTTGGTCTTTCTTTCCCCTTTCTTTGGCTTTCTTTCCCCTTTCTTTACCCTTTCTTTGGGCTTTCTTTCCCCTTTCTTTGGGCTTTCTTTGGGCGTTCTTTCCCCTTTTTTTGGGCTTTCTTTGGGCTTTCTTTCCACTTTCTTTGGGCTTTCTTTCCCCTTTCTTTGGGCTTTCTTTGGGCTTTCTTTCCCCTTTCTTTGGGCTTTTCTTTCCCCCTTTCCTTGGGGCTTTTATTGGGCTTTCTTTCCCCTTTCTTTTGGGCTTTCTTTCCCCTTTCTTTGGGCTTTCTTTCCCCTTTCATTCACCTTTCTTTGGGCTTTCTTTCCCCTTTCTTTGGGCTTTCTTTCCCCTTTCTTTCCCCTTTCTTTTTTGCTTTCTTTCCCCTTTCTTTCCCCCCCTTTCTTTCCCCTTTCTTTCCCCTTTCTTTCCGCTTTCTTTCCCCTTTCTTTCCCCTTTCTTTCCCCTTTCTTTGGGCTTTCTTTCCCCTTCTTTGGGCTTTCTTTGGGCTTTCTTTCCCCTTTCTTTGGGCTTTCTTTCCCCTTTCTTTGGGCATTCTTTCCCCTTTCTTTGGGCTTTATTTCCCCTTCTTTGGGCTTTCTTTCCCCTTTCTTGGGCATTCTTTGGGCTTTCTTTCCCCTTTCTTTGGGGCTTTTTTTCTCATTTCTTTGGGCTTTCTTTGGGCTTTCTTTCCCCTTCTTTGGGCTTTCTTTCCCCTTTCTTTGAGCTTTCTTTGTGCTTTCTTTGGGCTTTCTTTCCCCTTTCTTTGGGCTTTCTTTAACCTTTCTTTGGGCTTTCTTTCCCCTTTCTTTGGGCTTTCTTTCCCCTTTCTTTGGGCTTTCTTTCCCCTTTCTTTCCCCTTTCTTTGGGCTTTCTTTCCCCTTTCTTTCCCCTTTCTTTGGCATTTCTTTCCCCTTACTTTGGGCTTTCTTTCCCCTTTCTTTCCCCTTTCTTTGGGCTTTCTTCCCCTTTCATTCCCCTTTCTTTGGGCTTTCTTTCCCCTTTCTTTCCCCTTTCTTTGGGCTTTCTTTCCCCTTTCTTTCCCCTTTCTTTGGGCTTTCTTTCCCCTTTCTTTGGGCTTTCTTTCCCCTTTCTTTCCCCTTTCTTTGGGCTTTCTTTCCCCTTTCTTTGGATTTTCTTTGGGCTTTCTTTCCCCTTTCTTTGGGCTTTCTTTGGGCTATCTTCCCCTTTCTTTCCCCTTTCTATGGGCTTTGTTTGGGCTTTCTTTCCCCTTTCTTTGGTCTTTCTTTGGTCTTTCTTTGGGCTTTCTTTCCCCTTTCTTTGGGCTTTCTTTCCCCTTTCTTTGGGCTTTCTTTCCCCTTTCTTTGGGCTTTCTTTGGGCTTTCTTTCCCCTTTCTTTGGACTTTCTTTGGGCTTTCTTTCCCCTTTCTTTGGGCTTTCTTTGGGCTTTCTTTGGGCTATCTTCCGCTTTCTTTCCCCTTTCTTTGGGCTTTCTTTGGGCTTTCTTTGGGCTTTCTTTGGGCTTTCTTTGGGCTTTCTTTCCCCTTTCTTTGGGCTTTCTTTCCCCTTTCTTTGGGCTTTCTTTCCCCTTTCTTTGGGCTTTCTTTCCCCTTTCTTTGGGCTTTCTTTCCCCTTTCTTTGGCTTTCTTTCCCCTTTCTTTGGGCTTTCTTTGGGCTTTCTTTGGGCTTTCTTTGGGCTTTCTATGGGCTTTCTCTGGGCTTCTTTGGGCTTTCTTTGGGCTTTCTTTGGGCTTCTTTCCCTTTCTTTGGGCTTTCTTTGGGCTTTCTTTCCCCTTTCTTTGGGCTTTCTTTCCCCTTTCTTTGGGCTTTCTTTGGGCTTTCTTTGGGCTTTCTTTGGGCTTTCTTTGGGCTTTCTTTCCCCTTTCTTTTGGGCATTCTTTGGCTTTCTTTCCCCTTTCTTTGGCTTTCTTTGGGCTGTCTTTGGACTTTCTTTCCCCTTTCTTTGGGCTTCCTTTGGGCTTTCTTTCCCCTTTCTTTGGGCTTTCTTTGGGCTTTCTTTGAGCTTCCTTTGGACTTACTTTAGGCTTTCTTTGGGCTTTCTTTCGGCTATCTTTGGGCTTTCTTTCCCCTTTCTTTGGTCTTTCTTTCCCCTTTCTTTTGGCTTTCATTGGGCTTTCTTTGTGCTTTCTTTCCTCTTTCTTTGGGCATTCTTTGGGCTTTCTTTCCCCTTTCTTTGGGCTTTCTTTGGGCTTTCTTTGGGCTTTCTCTTCACTTTCTTTGGGCTTTCTTTCCCCTTTCTTTGGACTTTCTTTGGGCTTTCTTTCCCCTTTCTTTGGGCTTTCTTTGGCTATCTTCCCCTTTCTTTCCCCTTTCTTGGGCTTTCTTTGGGCTTTCTTTCCCCTTTCCTTGGGCTTTCTTTCCCCTTTCTTTGGGCTTTCTTTCCCCTTTCTTTCCCCCTTTCTTTGGGCTTTCTTTGGGATTTCTTTCCCCTTTCCTTGGGCTTTCTTTCCCCTTTCTTTGGGCTTTCTTTCCCCTTTCTTTCCCCTTTCTTTGGGCTTCCTTTGGGCTGTCTTTGGACTTTCTTTCCCCTTTCTTTGGGCTTCCTTTGGGCTTTCTTTCCCCTTTCTTTGGGCTTTCTTTGGGCTTTCTTTGAGCTTCCTTTGGACTTACTTTAGGCTTTCTTTCGGCTTTCTTTGGGCTTTCTTTCCCCTTTCTTTGGGCTTTCTTTCCCCTTTCTTTTGGCTTTCATTGGGCTTTCTTTGGGCTTTCTTTCCCCTTTCTTTGGGCATTCTTTGGGCTTTCTTTCCCCTTTCTTTGGGCTTTCTTTGGGCTTTCTTTGTGCTTTCTTTCCCCCTTTCTTTGGGCTTTCTTTTGGCTTTCTTTCCCCTTTCTTTAGGCTTTCTTTGGGCTTTCTTTGGGCTTTCTTTCCCCTTTCTTTGGGCTTTCTTTCCCCTTTCTTTGGACTTTCTTTGGGCTTTCTTTCCCCTTTCTTTGGGCTTTCTTTGGGCTATCTTCCCCTTTCTTTCCCCTTTCTTTGGGCTTTCTTTGGGCTTTCTTTCCCATTTCTTTGGACTTTCTTTGGGCTTTCTTTGGGCTTTCTTTGGGCTTTATTTCCCCTTTCTTTGGGCTTTCTTTCCCCTTTCTTTGGGCTTTCTATCCCCTTTCTTTGGGCTTTCTTTCCCCTTTCTTCGGGCTTTCTTTCCCCTTTCTTTGGGCTTTCTTTGGGCTTTCTTTCCCCTTTCTTTAGGCTTTCTTTCCCATTTCTTTGGGCTTTCTTTCCCTTTTCTTGGGATTTCTTTCCCCTTTCTTTGGGCTTTCTTTCCCCTTTCTTTGGGCTTTCCTTACCCTTTCTTTCCCCTTTCTTTGGGTTTCTTTGGGCTTTCTTTGGGATTTCTTTGGGCTTTCTTTCCCCTTTCTTTGGGCTTTCTTTTGGGCTTTCTTTGGGCTTTCCCTTGGGCTTCCTTTGGGCTTTCTTTGGGCTTTCCTTTGGAATTTCTTTGGGATTTCTTTGGGCTTTCTTTCCTCTTTCTTTGGGCTTTCTTTCCCCTTTCGTGGGGCTTTCTTTGGGCTTTCTTTGGGCTTTCTTTCACCTTTCTTTGGGCTTTCTTTCCCCTTTCTTTGGGCTTTCTTTGTGCTTTCTTTGGGCTTTCTTTGGGCTTTCTTTGGGCTTTCCTTCCCCTTTCTTTGGGCTTTCTTTGGGCTTTCTTTGGGCTTTCTTTGGGCTTTCTATGGGCTTTCTCTGGGCTTTCTTTGGGCTTTTCTTTGGGCTTTCTCTGGGCTTTCTTTGGGCTTTCTTGGGCTTTCTTTGGGCTTTATTTGGGCTTCTTTCCCCTTTCTTTGGGCTTTCTTTGGGCTTTCTTTCCCCTTTCTTTGGGCTTTCTTTCCCCTTTCTTTGGGCTTTCTTTGGGCTTTCTTTGGGCTTTCTTTGGGCTTTCTTTCCCCTTTCTTTGGGCATTCTTTGGGCTTTCTTTCCCCTTTCTGTGGGCTTTCTTTGGGCTTTCTTTCCCCTTTCTTTGGGCTTTCTTTTCACTTTCTTTCCCCTTTCTTTGGGCTTTCTTTGGGCTTTCTTTGGGCTTTCTTTTCCCTTTCTTTGGGCTTTCTTTCCCCTTTCTTTGGACTTTCTTTGGGCTTTCTTTCCCCTTTCTTTGGGCTTTCTTTGGGCTATCTTCCCTTTCTTTCCCCTTTCTTTGGGCTTTCTTTGGGCTTTCTTTCCCCTTTCTTTGGGCTTTCTTTGGGCTTTCTTTGGGCTTTCTTTGGGCTTTCTTTGCGCTTTCCTTCCCCTTTCTTTGGGATTTCTTTGGGCTTTCTTTGGGCTTTCTTTGGGCTTTCTATGGGCTTTCTCTGGGCTTTCTTTGGGCTTTCTTTGGGCTTTCTTTGGAATTTCTTTGGGATTTCTTTGGGCTTTCTTTCCCCTTTCTTTGGGCTTTCTTTCCCCTTTCTTTGGGCTTTCTTTCTCCATTCTTTGGGCTTTCTTCCCCTTTCTTTGGGCTTTCTTTCCCCTTTCTTCGGGCTTTCTTTCACCTTTCTTTGCGCTTTCTTTCCCCTTCTTTGGGATTTCTTTCCCCTTTCTTTGGGCTTTCTTTCCCCTTTCATTCCCCTTTCTTTGGGCTTTCTTTCCCCTTTCTTTCCCCTTTCCCTTGGCCTTTCTTTCCCCTTTCTTTCCCCTTTCTTTGGTCTTTCTTTCCCCTTTCTTTGGGCTTTCTTTCCCCTTTCTTTACCCTTTCTTTGGTCTTTCTTTCCCCTTTCTTTGGGCTTTCTTTCCCCTTTCTTTACCCTTTCTTTGGGCTTTCTTTCCCCTTTCTTTGGGCTTTCTTTGGGCGTTTTTTTCCCCTTTTTTTTGGGCTTTCTTGAGCTTTCTTTCCACTTTCTTTGGGCTTTCTTTGGGCTTTCTTTCCCCTTTCTTTGGGCTTTCTTTCCCCTTTCCTTGGGCTTTCATTGGGCTTTCTTTCCCCTTTCTTTGGGCTTTCTTTCCCCTTTCTTTGGGCTTTCTTTCCCCTTTCATTCACCTTTCTTTGGGCTTTCTTTCCCCTTTCTTTGGGCTTTCTTTCCCCCTTTCTTTCCCCTTTCTTTCCGCTTTCTTTCCCCTTTCTTTCCCCTTTCTTTCCCCTTTCTTTCCCCTTTCTTTCCGCTTTCTTTCCCCTTTCTTTCCCCTTTCTTTCCCCTTTCTTTGGGCTTTCTTTCCCCTTTCTTTGGGCTTTCTTTGGGCTTTCTTTCTCCTTTCTTTGGGCTTTCTTTCCCCTTTCTTTGGGCATTCTTTCCCCTTTCTTTGGGCTTTATTTCCCCTTTCTTTGGGCTTTCTTTCCCCTTTCTTTGGGCATTCTTTGGGCTTTCTTTCCCCTTTCTTTGGGCTTTTTTTCTCATTTCTTTGGGCTTTCTTTGGGCTTTCTTTCCCCTTTCTTTGGGCTTTCTTCCCTTTCTTTGGGCTTTCTTTGTGCTTTATTTGGGCTTTCTTTCCCTTTCTTTGGGCTTTCTTTAACCTTTCTTTGGGCTTTCTTTCCCCTTTCTTTGGGCTTTCTTTCCCCTTTCTTTGGGCTTTCTTTCCCCTTTCTTTCCCCTTTCTTTGGGCTTCTTTCCCCTTTCTTTCCCTTTCTTTGGCATTTCTTTTCCCTTACTTTGGGCTTTCTTTCCCTTTCTTTCCCCCTTTCTTTGGGCTTTCTTTCCCCTTTCATTCCCCTTTCTTTGGGCTTTCTTTCCCCTTTCTTTCCCCTTTCTTTGGGCTTTCTTTCCCCTTTCTTTCCCCTTTCTTTGGGCTTTCTTTCCCCTTTCTTTGGGCTTTCTTTCCCCTTTCTTTCCCCTTTCTTTGGGCTTTCTTTCCCCTTTCTTTGGATTTTCTTTGGGCTTTCTTTCCCCTTTCTTTGGGCTTTCTTTGGGCTATCTTCCCCTTTCTTTCCCCTTTCATTGGGCTTTGTTTGGGCTTTCTTTCCCCTTTCTTTGGGCTTTCTTTCCCTTTCTTTGGGCTTTCTTTCCCCTTTCTTTGGGCTTTCTTTCCTTTCTTTCTGCTTTCTTTGGCTTTCTTTGGCCTTTCTTTGGGCTTTCCTCCCCTTTCTTTGGGCTTTCTTTCCCCTTTCTTTGGCTTTCTTTCCCCTTTCTTTGGGATTTCTTTCCCCTTTTCTTTGGGCTTTCTTTTCCCTTTCTTTGGGCTTTCTTTCCCCTTTCTTTCCCATTTCTTTGGGCTTTCTTTGAGCTTTCTTTGGCTGTCTTTGGGCTTTCTTTGGGCTTTCTTTGGGCTTCCTTTGGGCTTTCTTTCCCCTTTCTTTGGGCTTTCTTTGGGCTTTCTTTGTGCTTTCCTTGGGCTTCCTTTGGGATTTCTTTGGGCTTTCCTTGGGCTTTCTTTGGGATTTCTTTGGGATTTCTTTGGGCTTTCTTTGGGCTTTCTTTGGTGTTTCTTTCCCCTTTCTTGGGGCTTTCTTTGGGCTTTCTTTGGGCTTTCTTTCCCCTTTCTTTGGGCTTTCTTTGCCCTTTCTTTGGGCTTTCTTTGCCCTTTCTTTGGGCTTTCTTTGCCCTTTCTTAGGCTTACTTTCCCCTTTCTTTGGGCTTTCTTTGGGCTTTCTTTCTCTTTCTTTGGGCTTTCTTTCCCCTTTCTTTGGGCTTTCTTTCCCCTTTCTTTGGGCTTTCTTTCCCCTTTCTTTGGGCTTTCTTTGGGCTTTCTTTCCCCTTTCTTTGGGCTTTCTTTCCCCTTTCTTTGGGCTTTCTTTCCCCTTTCTTTGGGCTTTCTTTGGGCTTTCTTTCTCCTTTATTTTCCCTTTTTTGGGCTTACTTTCCCCTTTCTTTGGGCTTTCTTTGGGCTTTCTTTCCCCTTTCCTTGGGCTTTCTTTGGGCTTTCTTGGGATTTCTTTGGGATTTCTTTGGGTTTTCTTTCCCCTTTCTTTAGGCTTTCTTTCCCCTTTCTTTGGGCTTTCTTTGGCCTTTCTTTGGGCTTTCTTTGGGCCTTCTATGGGCTTTCTCTGGGCTTTCTTTGGGCTTTATTTGGGCTTTCTTTCTGCTTCTTTCCCCTTTCTTTGGATTTCTTTGGGCTTTCTTTCCCCTTTCTTTGGCCTTTCTTTCCCCTTTCTTTGGGCTTTCTTTCCCCTTTCTTTGGGCTTTCTTTCCTCTTTCTTTGGGCATTCTTTGGGCTTTCTTTCCCCTTTCTTTGGGCTTTCTTTCCCCTTTCTTTGGGCTTTCTTTGGGCTTTCTTCCCCTTTCTTTGGGCTTTCTTTCTCCTTTCTTTGGGCTTTCTTTGGGCTTTCTTTCCCTTTTCCTTGGGCTTTCTTTGGGCTTTCTTTGCGATTTCTTTGGGATTTCTTTGGGCTTTCTTTCCCCTTTCTTTGGGCTTTCTTTCCCCTTTGTTTGGGCTTTCTTTGAGCTTTCTTTGGGCTTTATTTGGGCTTTCTTTGGGCTTTCTTTGGGCTTTCTTTGGGCTTTTTTTGGGCTTTCTTTGGGCTTTCTTTCCCCTTCCTTTGGGCTTTCTTTGGGCTTTCTTTCGGCATTCTTTGGCTTTCTTTCCCCTTTCTTTGGGCTTTCTTTGGGCTTTCTTTGGGCTTTCTTTGGGCTTTCTTTGGGCTTTCTTTGGGGTTTCTTTCCCCTTTCTTTGGGCTTTCTTTGGGCTTTGTTTGGGCTTTCTTTGGGCTTTCTTTGGGCTTTCTTTCCCCTTTCTTTGGGCTTTCTTTTGGCTTTCTTTCCCCTTTCTTTAGGCTTTCTTTGGGCTTTCTTTGGGCTTTCTTTCCCCTTTCTTTGGGCTTTCTTTGGGCTTTCTTTCCCCCTTTCTTTGGGCTTTCTTTGGGCTTTCTTTCCCCTTTCTTTGGGCTTTCTTTGGGCTTTCTTTGGGCTATCTTCTGCTTTCTTTCCCCCTTTCTTTGGCTTTCTTTGGGCTTTCTTTCCCCTTTCTTTGGGCTTTCTTTGGGCTTTCTTTGGGCTTTCTTTCCCCTTTCTTTGGGCTTTCTTTCCCCTTTCTTTGGGCTTTCTTTCCCCTTTCTTTGGGCTTTCTTTCCCCTTTCTTTGGGCTTTCTTTCCCCTTTCTTTGGCTTTCTTTCCCCCTTTCTTTGTGCTTTCTTTGGGCTTTCTTTGGGCTTTCTTTGGGCTTTCTATGGGCTTTCTCTGGGCTTTCTTTGGGCTTTCTTTCGGCTTTCTTTGGGCTTTCTTTCCCCTTTCTTTGGGCTTTCTTTCCCCTTTCTTTGGGCTTTCTTTGGGCTTTCTTTGGGCTTTCTTTGGGCTTTCTTTGGGGTTTCTTTCCCCTTTCTTTGGGCTTTCTTTGGGCTTTGTTTCCCCTTCCTTTGGGCTTTCTTTGGGCTTTCTTTCGGCTTTCTTTGGGCTTTCTTTCCCCTTTCTTTGGGCTTTCTTTCCCCTTTCTTCGGGCTTTCTTTGGGCTTTCTTTGGGCTTTCTTTGGGGTTTCTTTCCCCTTTCTTTGGGCTTTCTTTGGGCTTTGTTTGGGCTTTCTTTGGGCTTTCTTTGGGCTTTCTTTCCCCTTTCTTTGGGCTTTCTTTTGGCTTTCTTTCCCCTTTCTTTAGGCTTTCTTTGGGCATTCTTTGGGCTTTCTTTCCCCTTTCTTTGGGCTTTCTTTGGGCTTTCTTTCCCCTTTCTGTGGCTTTCTTTGGGCTTTCTTTCCCCTTTCTTTGGGCTTTCTTTTCACTTTCTTTCCCCTTTCTTTAGGCTTTCTTTGGGCTTTCTTTGGGCTTTCTTTTCCCTTTCTTTGGGCTTTCTTTCCCCTTTCTTTGGACTTTCTTTGGGCTTTCTTTCCCCTTTCTTTGGGCTTTCTTTGGGCTATCTTCCCCTTTCTTTCCCCTTTCTTTGGGCTTTCTTTGGGCTTTCTTTCCCCTTTCTTTGGGCTTTCTTTGGGCTTTCTTTGGGTTTTCTTTGGGCTTTTTTTGGGCTTTCTTGGGGCTTTCTTTCCCCTTCCTTTGGGCTTTCTTTGGGCTTTCTTTCGGCTTTCTTTGGGCTTTCTTTCCCCTTTCTTTGGGCTTTCTTTCCCCTTTCTTTGGGCTTTCTTTGGCTTTCTTTGGGCTTTCTTTGGGGTTTCTTTCCCCTTTTTTGGGCTTTCTTTGGGCTTTGTTTGGGCTTTCTTTGGGCTTTCTTTCCCCTTTCTTTGGGCTTTCTTTTGGCTTTCTTTCCCCTTTCTTTAGGCTTTCTTTGGGCTTTCTTTGGGCTTTCTTTCCCCTTTCTTTGGGCTTTCTTTTGGCTTTCTTTCCCTTTCTTTGGACTTTCTTTGGGCTTCCTTTCCCCTTTCTTTGGGCTTTCTTTGGGCTTTCTTTGGGCTTTCTTTGGGCTTTCTTTCCCCTTTCTTTGGGCTTTCTTTCCCCCTTTCTTTGGGCTTTCTTTGGGATTTCTTTGGGCTTTCTTTGGGATTTCTTTGGGCTTTCTTTCCCCTTTCTTTGGGCTTTCTTTGGGCTTTCTTTGGGCTTTCTTTGGGCTTTCTTTGGGCTTTCTTTGGGCTTTCTATGGGCTTTCTCTAGGCTTTCTTTGGGCTTTCTTTGGGCTTTCTTTGGGATTCTTTCCCCTTTCTTTGGGCTTTCTTTGGGCTTTTCTTCCCCTTTCTTTGGGCTTTCTTTGGGCTTTCTTTGGGCTTTCTTTGGGCTTTCTATGGGCTTTCTTTGGGCTTTCTTTGGGCTTTCTTTTTCCCCTTTCTTTGGGCTTTCTTTCCCCCTTTCTTTGGGCTTTCTTTGGCCTTTCTGTGGGCTTTCTTTGGGCTTTCTTTGGCTTTCTTTCCCCTTTCTTTGGGCATTCTTTGGGCTTTCTTTCACATTTCTTTGGGCGTTCTTTGGGCTGTCTTTGGGCTTTCTTTCCCCTTTCTTTGGGCTTTCTTTGAGCTTTCTTTCCCCTTTCTTTGGGCTTTCTTTCGGCTTTCTTTGGCTTTCTTTCCCCTTTCTTTGGGCTTTCTTTCCCCTTTCTTTTGGCTTTCTTTGGGCTTTCTTTCCCCTTTCTTTTGGCTTTCATTGGGCTTTCTTGGGCTTTCTTTCCCCTTTCTTTGGGCATTCTTTGGGCTTTCTTTCCCCTTTCTTTGGGCTTTCTTGTGGGCTTTCTTTGGGCTTTCTTTTCACTTTCTTTGGGCTTTCTTTCCCCTTTCTTTGGACTTTCTTTGGGCTTTCTTTCCCCTTTCTTTGGCTTTCTTTGGGCTATCTTCCCCTTTCTTTCCCCTTTCTCTTTGGGCTTTCTTTGGGCTTTCTTTCCCCTTTCCTTGGGCTTTCTTTCCCCTTTCTTTGGGCTTTCTTTCCCCTTCTTTGGGCTTTCTTTGGGCTTTCTTTGGGATTTCTTTGGGCTGTCTTTGGGCTTTCTTGGGCTTTCTTTGGGATTTCCTTGGGCTTTCTTTCCCCTTTCTTTGGGCTTTCTTTGGGCTTTCTTTGGGCTTTCCTTGGGCTTCCTTTGGGCTTTATTTGGGCTTTCTTTGGCTTTCTTTGGGCTTTCTTTCCCCCTTTTTTTGGGCTTTCTTTCCCCTTTCTTGGGGCTTTCTTTGGGCTTTCTTTCCCATTTCTTTGGGCTTTCTTTCTCCTTTCTTTGGGCTTTCTTTGGGCTTTCTTTGGTATTTCTTTGGGCTTTCCTTCCCCTTTCTTTGGGCTTTCTTTGGGCTTTCTTTGGGGCTTTCTTTGGGTTTTCTATGGGCTTTCTCTGGGCTTTCTTTGGGCTTTCTTTGGGCTTTCTTTGGGCTTCTTTCTCCTTTCTTTGGGCTTTCTTTGGCTTTCTTTCCCCTTTCTTTGGGCTTTCTTTCCCCTTTCTTTGGGCTTTCTTTCCCCTTTCTTTGGGCTTTCTTTGGGCTTTCTTTGGACTTTCTTTGGGCTTTCTTTCCCCTTTCTTTGGGCTTTCTTTGGGCTTTCTTTCCCCTTTCTTTGGGCTTTCTTTGGGCTTTCTTTGGGCTTTCTTTGGGATTCTTTCCCCCTTTCTTTGGGCTTTCTTTGGGCTTCTCTTCTTTCCCCTTTCTTTGGACTTTCTTTGGGCTTTCTTTCCCCTTTCTTTGGGCTTTCTTTGGGGCTTTCTTTGGGCTTTCTTTGGGCTTTCTTTGGGCTTTCTTTGGGCTTTCTTTCCCCTTTCTTTGGGCTTTCTTTGGGCTTTCTTTGGGCTTTCCTTGGGCTTCCTTTGGCTTTCTTTGGGCTTTCTTGAGCATCCTTTGGACTTACTTTAGGCTTTCTTTGGGCTTTCTTTCGGCTTTCTTTGGGCTTGTCTTTCCCCTTTCTTTGGGCTTTCTTTCCCCTTTCTTTTGGCTTTCTTTGGGCTTTCTTTCCCCTTTCTTTTGGCTTTCATTGGGCTTTCTTTGGGCTTTCTTTCCCCTTTCTTTGGGCATTCTTTGGGCTTTCTTTCCCCTTTCTTTGGGCTTTCTTTGGGCTTTTCTTTGGGCTTTCTTTTCACTTTCTTTGGGCTTTCTTTCCCCTTTCTTTGGACTTTCTTTGGGCTTTCTTTCCCCCTTTCTTTGGCTTTCTTTGGGCTATCTTCCCCTTTCTTTCCCCTTTCTTTGGGATTTCTTTGGGCTTTCTTTCCCCTGTTCCTTGGGCTTTCTTTCCCTTTCTCTTGGGCTTTCTTTCCCCTTTCTTTGGGCTTTCTTTGGGCTTTCTTTGGGATTTCTTTGGGCTATCTTTGGGCTTTCTTTGGGCTTTCTTTGGAGTTTCCTTGGGCTTTCTTTCCCCTTTCTTTGGGCTTTCTTTGGGCTTTCTTTGGCTTTCCTTGGCTTCCTTTGAGGCTTTATTTGGGCTTTCTTTGGGCTTTCTTTGGCTTTCTTTCCCCTTTTTTTGGGCTTTCTTTGGGCTTTCTTTGGGCTTTCTTTGGGCTTTCTTTGGGCTTTCTTTCCCATTTCTTTGGGCTTTCTTTCTCCTTTCTTTGGCTTTCTTTGGGCTTTCTTTGGAATTTCTTTGGGCTTTCCTTCCCCTTTCTTTGGGCTTTCTTTGGGCTTTCTTTGGGCTTTCTTTGGGTTTCTATGGGCTTTCTCTGGGCTTTCTTTGGGCTTCTTTTGGCTTTCTTTGGGCTTCTTTCTCCTTTCTTTGGGCTTTCTTTGGGCTTTCTTTCCCCTTTCTTGGGCTTTCTTTGGGCTTTCTTTGGGCTTTCTTTGGGCTTTCTTTCCCCTTTCTTTGGGCTTTCTTTCCCCTTTCTTTGGGCTTTCTTTCCACTTTCTTTGGGCTTTCTTTCCTCTAACTTTGGGCTTCTTTGGGCTTTCTTTCCCCTTTCTTTGGGCTTTCTTTCCCCTTTCTTTGGGCATTCTTTGGGCTTTCTTTCCCCCTTTCTTTGGGTTTCTTTGGGCTTTCTTTGTGCTTTCTTTGGGCTTTCTTTCCCCTTTCTTTGGGCATTCTTTGGGCTTTCTTTGGGCTTTCTTTCCCCTTTCTTTGGGCTTTCTTTGGGCTTTCTTTGAGCTTCCTTTGGCTTACTTTGGGCGTTCTTTGGGCTTTCTTTTGGCTTTCTTTGGGCTTTCTTTCCCCTTTCTTTGGCTTTCTTTCCCCTTTCTTTGGCTTTCTTTGGGCTTTCTTTGGACTTTCTTTGGGCTTTCTTTCCCCTTTCTTTGGGCTTTCTTTGGGCTTTCTTTCCCCTTTCTTTGGGCTTTCTTTGGGCTTTCTTTGGGCTTTCTTTGGGATTCTTTCCCCTTTCTTTGGGCTTTCTTTGGGCTTTCTTTCCCCTTTCTTTGGGCTTTCTTTGGGCTTTCTTTGGACTTTCTTTGGGCTTTCTTTCCCCTTTCTTTGGGCTTTCTTTGGGCTTTCTTCTCCCCTTTCTTTGGGCTTTCTTTCCCTTTCTTTGGGCTGTTCTTTGGGCTTTCTTTCCCCTTTATTTTGGGTTTCTTTGGGCTTTCTTTGTGCTTTCTTTGGGCTTTCTCTTTCCCCTTTCTTTGGGCATTCTTGGGCTTTCTTTGGGCTTTCTTTCCCCTTTCTTTGGGCTTTCTTTGGGCTTTCTTTGAGCTTCCTTTGGGCTTACTTTGGGCGTTCTTTGGGCTTTCTTTTGGCTTTCTTTGGGCTTTCTTTCCCCTTTCTTTGGGCTTTCTTTCCCCTTTCTTTGGGCTTGTCTTTGGCTTTCTTTGGACTTTCTTTGGGCTTTCCTTTCCCCTTTCTTTGGGCTTTCTTTGGGCTTTCTTTCCCCTTTCTTTGGGCTTTCTTTGGGCTTTCTTTGGGCTTTCTTTGGGATTCTTTCCCCTTTCTTTGGGCTTTCTTTGGGCTTTCTTTCCCCTTTCTTTGGACTTTCTTTGGGCTTTCTTTCCCCTTTCTTTGGGCTTTCTCTTGGGCTTTCTTTGGGCATTCTTTGGCTTTCATTCCCTTTCTTTGGGCTTTCTTTGGGCTTTCTTTGGGCTTTCCTTGGCTTCCTTTGGGCTTTCTTTGGGCTTTCTATGAGCATCCTTTGGACTTACTTTAGGCTTTCTTTGGGCTTTCTTTCGGCTTCTTTGGGCTTTCTTTCCCCTTTCTTTGGGCTTTCTTCCCCTTTCTTTGGGCTTTCTTTCCCCTTTCTTTTGGCTTTCTTTGGGCTTTCTTTCCCCTTTCTTTTGGCTTTCATTGGGCTTTCTTTGGGCTTTCTTTCCCCTTTCTTTGGGCATTCTTTGGGCTTTCTTTCCCCTTTCTTTGGGCTTTCTTTGGGCTTTCTTTGGCTTTCTTTTCACTTTCTTTGGGCTTTCTTTCCCCTTTCTTTGGACTTTCTTTGGGCTTTCTTTCCCCTTTCTTTGGGCTTTCTTTGGGCTATCTTCCCCTTTCTTTCCCCTTTCTTTGGGCTTTACTTTGGGCTTTCTTTCCCCTTTCCTTGGGCTTTCTTTCCCCTTTCTTTGGGCTTTCGTTCCCCTTTCTTTGGGCTTTCTTGGGCTTTCTTTGGGATTTCTTTGGGCTGTCTTTGGCTTTCTTTGGCTTTCTTTGGGATTTCCTTGGGCTTTCTTTCCCCTTTCTTTGGGCTTTCTTTGGGCTTTCTTTGGGCTTTTCTTGGGCTTCCTTTGGGGCTTTTATTTGGGCTTTCTTTGGGCTTTCTTTGGGCTTTCTTTCCCTTTTTTTGGGCTTTCTTTGGGCTTTCTTTGGGCTTTCTTTGGGCTTTCTTTGGGCTTTCTTGTCCCATTTCTTTGGGCTTTCTTTCTCCTTTCTTTGGGCTTTCTTTGGGCTTTCTTGGAATTTCTTTGGGCTTTCCTTCCCCTTTCTTTGGGCTTTCTTTGGGCTTTCTTGGGCTTTCTTGGGTTTTCTATGGGCTTTCTCTGGCTTTCTTTGGGCTTTCTTTGGCTTTCTTTGGGCTTCTTTCTCCTTTCTTTGGGCTTTCTTTGGGCTTTCTTTCCCCTTTCTTTGGGCTTTCTTTGGGCTTTCTTTGGGCTTTCTTTCCCCTTTCTTTGGCTTTCTTTCCCCTTTCTTTGGGCTTTCTTTCCACTTTCTTTGGGCTTTCTTTCCCTCTAACTTTGGGCTTCTTTGGGCTTTCTTTCCCCTTTCTTTGGGCTTTCTTTCCCCTTTCTTTGGGCTTTCTTTGGGCTTTCTTTCCCCTTTATTTGGGTTTCTTTGGGCTTTCTTTGTGCTTTCTTTGGGCTTTCTTTCCCCTTTCTTTGGCATTCTTTGGGCTTTCTTTGGGCTTTCTTTCCCCTTTCTTTGGGCTTTCTTTGGGCTTTCTTTGAGCTTCCTTTGGGCTTACTTTGGTGTTCTTTGGGCTTTCTTTTGGCTTTCTTGGGCTTTCTTTCCCCTTTCTTTGGGCTTTCTTTCCCCTTTCTTTGGGCTTTCTTTGGGCTTTCTTTGGACTTTCTTTGGGCTTTCTTTCCCCTTTCTTTGGGGCTTTCTTTGGGCTTTCTTTCCCCTTTCTTTGGGCTTTCTTTGGGCTTTCTTTGGGCTTTCTTTGGGATTCTTTCCCCTTTCTTTGGGATTTCTTTGGGCTTTCTTTCCCCTTTCTTTGGGCTTTCTTTCCCCTTTCTTTGGGCTTTCTTTGGGCTTTCTTTGGCTTTCTTTGGCTTTCTATGGGCTTTCTTTGGGCTTTCTTTCCCCTTTCTTTGGGCTTTCTTTCCCCTTTCTTTGGGCTTTCTTTGGCCTTTCTTTGGGGTGCTTTGGCTTTCTTTCCCCTTTCTTTGGGCATTCTTTGGGCTTTCTTTCACATTTCTTTGGGCTTTCTTTGGGCTTTCTTTGGGCTTTCTTTCCCTTTCTTTGGGCTTTCTTTCCCCTTTCTTGGGCTTTCTTTGGGCTTTCGTTTGGATTTCTTTGGGCTGTCTTTGGGCTTTCTTTGGGCTTTCTTTGGGATTTCCTTGGGCTTCTTTTCCCCTTTCTTTGGGCTTTCTTGGGCTTTCTTTGGGCTTTCCTTGGGCTTCCTTTGGGCTTTATTTGGGCTTTCTTTGGGCTTTCTTTGGGCTTTCTTTCCCCTTTTTTTGGGCTTTCTTTCCCCTTTCTTGGGGCTTTCTTTGGGCTTTCTTTGGGCTTTCTTTCCCCTTTCTTTGGGCTTTCTTTCTCCTTTCTTTGGGCTTTCTTTTGGGCTTTCTTTGGAATTTCTTTGGGCTTTCCTTCCCCTTTCTTTGGGCTTTCTTTGGGCTTTCTTGGGCTTTCTTTGGGTTTTCTATGGGCTTTCTCTGGGCTTTCTTTGGGCTTTCTTTGGGCTTTCTTTGGGCTTCTTTCTCCTTTCTTTGGGCTTTCTTTGGGCTTTCTTTCCCCTTTCTTTGGGCTTTCTTTGGGCTTTCTTTGGCTTTCTTTGGGCTTTCTTTGGGCTTTCTTTCCCCTTTCTTGGGCTTTCTTTCCCCTTTCTTTGGGCTTTCTTTCCACTTTCTTTGGGCTTTTCTTCCTCTAACTTTGGGCTTTCTTTGGGATTTCTTTCCCCTTTCTTTGGGCTTTCTTTCCCCTTTCTTTGGGCTTTCTTTGGGCTTTCTTTCCCCTTTCTTTGGGTTTCTTTGGGGCTTTCTTTGTGCTTTCTTTGGGCTTTCTTTCCCCTTTCTTTGGGCATTCTTTTGGGCTTTCTTTGGGCTTTCTTTCCCCTTTCTTTGGGCTTTCTTTGGGCTTTCTTTGAGCTTCCTTTGGGCTTACTTTGGGCGTTCTTTGGGCTTTCTTTGGCTTTCTTTGGGCTTTCTTTCCCCTTCTTTGGGCTTTCTTTCTCCTTTCTTTGGGCTTTCTTTGGGCTTTCTTTGGACTTTCTTTGGGCTTTCTTTCCCCTTTCTTTGGGCTTTCTTTGGGCTTTCTTTCCCCTTTCTTTGGGCTTTCTTTGGGCTTTCTTTGGGCTTTCTTTGGGAGTCTTTCCCCTTTCTTTGGGCTTTCTTTGGGCTTTCTTTCCCCTTTCTTTGGACTTTCTTTGGGCTTTCTTTCCCCTTTCTTTGGGCTTTCTTTGGGCTTTCTTTGGGCTTTCTTTGGGCTTTCTTTGGGCTTTCTTTGGGCTTTCTTTCCCCTTTCTTTGGGCTTTCTTTGGGCTTTCTTTGGGCTTTCCTTGGGCTTCCTTTGGCTTTCTTTGGGCTTTCTTTGAGCATCCTTTGGACTTACTTTAGGCTTTCTTTGGGCTTTCTTTCGGCTTTCTTTGGGCTTTCTTTCCCCTTTCTTTGGGCTTTCTTTCCCCTTTCTTTTGGCTTTCTTTGGGCTTTCTTTCCCCTTTCTTTGGGCTTTCATTGGGTTTTCTTTGGGCTTTCTTTCCCCTTTCTTTGGGCATTCTTTGGGCTTTCTTTCCCCTTTCTTTGGGCTTTCTTTGGGCTTTCTTTGGGCTTTCTTTTCACTTTCTTTGGCTTTCTTTCCCCTTTCTTTGGACTTTCTTTGGGCTTTCTTTCCCCTTTCTTTGGGCTTTCTTTGGGCTATCTTCCCCTTTCTTTCCACTTTCTTTGGGCTTTCTTTGGGCTTTCTTTCCCCTTTCCTTGGGCTTTCTTTCCCCTTTCTTTGGGCTTTCTTTCCCCTTTCTTTGGGCTTTCTTTGGGCTTTCTTTGGGATTTCTTTGGGCTGTCTTTGGGCTTTCTTTGGGCTTTCTTTGGGATTTCCTTGGCTTTCTTTCCCCGTTCTTTGGCTTTCTTTGGGCTTTCTTTGGGCTTTCCTTGGGCTTCCTTTGGGCTTTATTTGGGCTTTCTTTGGGCTTTCTTTGGGCTTTCTTTCCCCTTTTTTTGGCTTTCTTTCCCCTTTCTTTGGGCTTTCTTTGGGCTTTCTTTGGCTTTCTTTCCCCTTTCTTTGGGCTTTCTTTCTCCTTTCTTTGGGCTTTCTTTGGGCTTTCTTGGAATTTCTTTGGGCTTTCCTTCCCCTTTCTTTGGGCTTTCTTTGGGCTTTCTTTGGGCTTTCTTTGGGTTTTCTATGGCTTTCTCTGGGCTTTCTTTGGCTTTCTTTGGGCTTTCTTTGGCTTCTTTCTCCTTTCTTTGGGCTTTCTTTGGCTTTCTTTCCCCTTTCTTTGGGCTTCTTTGGGCTTTCTTTGGGCTTTCTTTCCCCTTTCTTTGGGCTTTCTTTCCCCCTTTCTTTGGGCTTTCTTTCCACTTTCTTTGGGTTTTCTTTCCTCTAACTTTGGGCTTTCTTTGGGCTTTCTTTCCCCTTTCTTTGGGCTTTCTTTCCCCTTTCTTGGGGCTTTCTTTCCCCTTTCTTTGGGCTTTCTTTGGGCTTTCTTTCCCCTTTCTTTGGGTTTCTTTGGGCTTCTTTGTGCTTTCTTTGGGCTTTCTTTCCCCTTTCTTTGGGCATTCTTTGGGCTTTCTTTGGGCTTTCTTTCCCCTTTCTTTGGGCTTTCTTTGGCTTTCTTTGAGCTTCCTTTGGGCTTACTTTGGGCGTTCTTTGGCTTTCTTTTGGCTTTCTTTGGGCTTTCTTTCCCCTTTCTTTGGGCTTTCTTTGGGCTTTCTTTGGGCTTTCTTTGGACTTTCTTTGGGCTTTCTTTCCCCTTTCTTTGGGCTTTCTTTGGGCTTTCTTTCCCCTTTCTTTGGGCTTTCTTTGGGCTTTCTTTGGGCTTTCTTTGGGATTCTTTCCCCTTTCTTTGGGCTTTCTTTGGGCTTTCTTTCCCCTTTCTTGGACTTTCTTTGGCTTTCTTTCCCCTTTCTTTGGGCTTTCTTTGGGCTTTCTTTGGGCTTTCTTTGGGCTTTCTTTCCCCTTTCTTTGGGCTTTCTTTGGGCTTTCTTTGGGCTTTCCTTGGGCTTCCTTTGGTCTTTCTTTGGGCTTTCTTTGGGCTTTCTTTGGGATTTCTTTGGGATTTCTTTGGGCTTTCTTTCCCCTTTCTTTCCGCTTTCTTTCCCCTTTCTTTCCCCTTTCTTTCCCTTTCTTTGGGCTTCTCTTTCCCCCTTTCTTAGGGCTTTTTTGGGTTTTCTTTCCCCCTTTCTTTGGCTTTCTTTGGGATTTCTTGTCCCCTTTTCTGTGGGCTTTCTTTGGGGCTTTCTTTCCCCTTTCTTTGGGTTTTCTTTGGGCTTTCTTTCCCCTTTCTTTGGACTTTCTTTCCCCTTTCTATGGGCTTTCTTTGGGCTTTCTTTCGCCTTTCTTCGGCTTTCTTTCCCCTTTCTTTGGGCTTTCTTTTCCCCTTTTCTTTGAGCGTTCTTTCCCCTCTCTTTGGGCTTTCTTTTCCCCTTTCTTTCCCTTTCTTTCCCCTTTCCTTTTTCCTTTCTTTCCCCTTTTTTTCCCCTTTGTTTCCCCTTTCTTTAGGCTTTCTTTCCCCTTTCTTTGGGCTTTCTTTGGGATTTCTTTCCCCTTTCTTTGGGATTTCTTTCCCCGTTCTTTGGGCTTTCTTTCCCCTTTCTTTGGGCTTTCTTTCCCATTTCTTTGGGCTTTCTTTCCCCTTTCTTTCTGCATTCTTTCCCTTTCTTTGGGCTTTCTTTGGCCTTTCTTTCCCCTTTCTTTGGGCTTTCTTTGGGCTTTCCTTGGGCTTTCTTTCCCCTTTCTTTGGGCTTTCTTTGGACTTTCTTTGGGCTTTCTTTGGGCTTTCTTTGGGCTTTCTTTCCCATTTCTTGTGGGCTTTCTTTGGGCTTTCTTTTCACTTTCTTTCCCCTTTCTTGGGCTTTCTTTCCCCTTTCTTTGGGCTTTCTTTGGGCTTTCTTTGCGCTTTCTTTGGGCTTTTTGGGCTTTCTTTCCCCTTTCTTTGGGCTTTCTTTCTCCTTTCTTTGGCTTTCTTCCCCTTTCTTTGGGCTTTCTTTCCCCTTTCTTTGGGCTTTCTTTGGGCTCTCTTTCCCCTTTCTTCGGGCTTTCTTTCACCTTTCTTTGCGCTTTCTTTCCCCTTTCTTTGGGATTTCTTTCCCCTTTCTTTCGGCTTTCTTTCCCCTTTCATTCCCCTTCTTTGGGCTTTCTTTCCCCTTTCTTTCCCCTTTTCCTTGGCCTTTCTTTCCCCTTTCTTTCCCCTTTCTTTGGTCTTTCTTTCCCCTTTCTTTGGGCTTTCTTTCCCCTTTATTTCCCCCTTTCTTTGGGCTTTCTTTCCCCTTTCTTTGGGCTTTCTTTGGGCTTTCTTTCCACTTTCTTTGGCGCTTTCTTTGGGCTTTCTTTCCCCTTTCTTTGGGCTTTCTTTGGGCTTTCTTTGGGCTTTCTTTGGGCTTTCTTTCCCCTTTCCTTGGGCTTTCATTGGGCTTTCTTTCCCCTTTCTTTGGGCTTTTTCCCCTTTCTTTGGGCTTTCTTTCCCCTTTCATTCACCTTTCTTTGGGCTTTCTTTCCCCTTTCTTTGGGCTTTCTTTCCCCTTTCTTTCCCCTTTCTTTCCGCGTTCTTTCCCCTTTCTTTCCCCTTTCTTTCCCCTTTCTATCCCCCTTTCTTTCCGCTTTCTTTCCCCTTTCTTTCCCCTTTCTTTCCCCTTTCTTTGGGCTTTCTTTCCCCTTTCTTTGGGCTTTCTTTGGGCTTTCTTTCTCCTTTCTTTGGGCTTTCTTTCCCCTTTCTTTGGGCATTCTTTCCCCTTTCTTTGGGATTTATTTCCCCTTTCTTTGGGCTTTCTTTCCCCTTTCTTTGGGCATTCTTTGGGCTTTCTTTCCCCTTTCTTTGGGCTTTTTTTCTCATTTCTTTGGGCTTTCTTTGGGCTTTCTTTCCCCTTTTTTTGGGCTTTCTTTCCCCTTTCTTTGGGCTTTCTTTGTGCTTTCTTTGGGCTTTCTTTCCCCTTTCTTTGGGCTTTCTTATAACCTTTCTTTGGGCTTTCTTTCCCCTTTCTTTGGGCTTTCTTTCCCCTTTCTTTGGGCTTTCTTTCCCCTTTCTTTCCCCTTTCTTTGGGCTTTCTTTCCCCTTTCTTTCCCCTTTCTTTGGCCTTTCTTTCCCCTTACTTTGGGCTTTCTTTCCCCTTTCTTCCCCTTTCTTTGGGCTTTCTTTCCCCTTTCATTCCCCTTTCTTTGGGCTTTCTTCCTCTTTCTTTCCCCTTTCTTTGGGCTTTCTTTCCCCTTTCTTTCCCCTTTCTTTGGGCTTTCTTTCCCCTTTCTTTCCCCTTTCTTTGGGCTTTCTTTCCCCTTTCTTTGGACTTTCTTTGGGCTTTCTTTCCCCTTTCTTTGGGCTTTCTTTGGGCTATCTTCCCCTTTCTTTCCCCTTTCTTTGGGCTTTGTTTGGGCTTTCTTTCCCCTTTCTTTGGTCTTTCTTTGGTCTTTCTTTGCGCTTTCTTTCCCCTTTCTTTGGGCTTTCTTTCCCCTTTCTTTGGGCTTTCTGTCCCCTTTCTTTGGCTTCTTTCCCTTTCTTTCTGCTTTCTTTGGGCTTTCTCTTTGGCCTTTCTTTGGGCTTTCCTTCCCCTTTCTTTGGGCTTTCTCTCCCCTTTCTTTGGCTTTCTTCCCCTTTCTTTGGATTTCTTTCCCCTTTCTTTGGGCTTTCTTTCCCCTTTATTTCCGCTATCTTTCCCCTTTCTTTCCCCTTTCTTTGGGCTTTCTTTGGGCTTTCTTTGGGCTGTCTTTGGCTTTCTTTGGGCTTTCTTGGGCTTCCTTTGGGCCTTTCTTTCCCCTTTCTTTGGGCTTTCTTTGGCTTTCTTTGGGCTTTCCTTGGGCTTCCTTTGGGCTTTCTTTGGGCTTTCTTTGGGCTTTCTTTGGGATTTTCTTTGGGATTTCTTCGGGCTTTCTTTGGGCTTTCTTTGGGGTTTCTTTCCCCTTTCTTGGGGCTTTCTTTGGCTTTCTTTCGGCTTTCTTTCCCCTTTCTTTGGCTTTCTTTGCCCTTTCTTTGGGCTTTCTTTGCCCTTTCTTTGGGCTTTCTTTGCCCTTTCTTAGGGCTTACTTTCCCCTTTCTTTGGGCTTTCTTTGGGCTTTCTTTCTCTTTCTTTGGGCTTTCTTTCCCCTTTCTTGGGCTTTCTTTCCCCTTTCTTTGGCTTTCTTTCCCCTTTCTTTGGGCTTTCTTTGGGCTTTCTTTCCCCTTTCTTTGGGCTTTCTTTCCCCTTTCTTTGGGCTTTCTTTGGGCTTTCTTTCTCCTTTATTTTCCCTTTTTTGGGCTTTCTTTCCCCTTTCTTTGGGCTTTCTTTGGGCTTTCTTCTGTCCCCTTTCCTTGGGCTTTCTTTGGGCTTTCTTTGGGATTTCTTTGGGATTTCTTTGGGCTTTCTTTCCCCTTTCTTTGGGCTTTCTTTCCCCTTTCTTTGGCCTTTCTTTGGGCTTTCTTTGGGCCTTCTATGGGGCTTTCTCTGGGCTTTCTTGGGCTTTATTTGGGCTTTCTTTCTGCTTCTTTCCCCTTTCTTTGGCTTTCTTTGGGCTTTCTTTCCCCTTTCTTTGGCCTTTCTTTCCCCTTTCTTTGGGCTTTCTTTCCCCTTTCTTTGGGCTTTCTTTCCTCTTTCTTTGGGCATTCTTTGGGCTTTCTTTCCCCTTTCTTTGGGCTTTCTTTCCCCATTCTTTGGGCTTTCTTTGGGGCTTTCTTTCCCCTTTCTTTGGGCTTTATTTCTCCTTTCTTTGGGCTTTCTTTCCCTTTTCCTTGGGCTTTCTTTGGGCTTTCTTTCCCCTTTCTTTGGGCTTCTTTGGCTTTCTTTGGGCTTTCTTTGGGCTTTCTTTGGGCTTTCTTTGGGGTTTCTTTCCCCTTTCTTTGGGCTTTCTTTGGGCTTTGTTGGGCTTTCTTTGGGCTTTCTCTTGGGCTGTTCTTTCCCCTTTCTTTGGGCTTACTTTTGGCTTTCTTTCCCCTTTCTTTAGGCTTTCTTTGGGCTTTCTTTGGGCTTTCTTCCCCTTTCTTTGGGCTTTCTTTGGGCTTTCTTTCCCCTTTCTTTGGACTTTCCTTGGGCTTTCTTTCCCCTTTCTTTGGGGCTTTCTTTTGGGCTTTCTTTGGGCTATCTTCCCCTTTCTTTCCCCTTTCTTTGGGCTTTCTTTGGGCTTTCTTTCCCCTTTCTTTAGGCTTTCTTTGGGCTTTCTTTCCCCTTTCTTTGGGCTTTCTTTCCCCTTTCTTTGGGCTTTCTTTCCCCTTTCTTTGGGCTTTCTTTCCCCTTTCTTTGGGCTTTCTTTCCCCTTTTTTTGGATTTCTTTTGGGCTTTCTTTGGGCTTTCTTTGGGCTTTCTTTCGGCTTTCCTTCCCCTTTCTTTTGGGCTTTCTTTGGGCTTTCTTGGGCTTTCTTTGGGCTTTCTATGGGCTTTCTCTTGGCTTTCTCTTGGGCTTTCTTTGGGCTTTCTTTGGGCTTCTTTCCCCTTTCTTTGGGCTTTCTTGGGCTTTCTTTCCCCTTTCTTTGGGCTTTCTTTCCCCTTTCTTTGGGCTTTCTTTGGGATTTCTTTGGGCTTTCTTTGGGCTTTCTTTGGGTTTTCTTTCCCCTTTCTTTGGGCATTCTTTGGGCTTTCTTTCCCCTTTCTTTGGGCTTTCTTTGGGCTGTCTTTGGGCTTTCTTTCCCCTTTCTTTGGGCTTTCTTTGGGCTTTCTTTCCCCTTTCTTTGGGCTTTCTTTGGGCTTTCTTTGAGCTTCCTTGGACTTACTTTAGGCTTTCTTTTGGCTTTCTTTCGCTTTCTTTGGGCTTTCTTTCCCTTCTTTGGGGTTTCTTTCCCCTTTCTTTTGGCTTTCATTGGGGTTTCTTTGGGCTTTCTTTCCCCTTTCTTTGGGCATTCTTTGGGCTTTCTTTCCCCTTTCTTTGGGCTTTCTTTGGGCTTTCTTTGTGCTTTCTTTCCCCTTTCTTTGGGCTTTCTTTTGGCTTTCTTTCCCATTTCTTTAGGCTTTCTTTGGCTTTCTTTGGTCTTTCTTTCCCCTTTCTTTGGGGTTTCTTTCCCCTTTCTTTGGCTTTCTTTCCCCTTTCTTTGGACTTTCTTTGGGCTTTCTTTCCCCTTCCCCCCTTTCTTTGGGCTTTCTTTGGGCTATCTTCCTCTTTCTTTCCCCTTTCTTTGGGCTTTCTTTGGGCTTTCTTTCCCACTTTCTTTGGACTTTCTTTGGGCTTTCTTTGGGCTTTCTTTGGGCTTTATTTCCCCTTTCTTTGGGCTTTATTTCCCTTTCTTTGGGCTTTCTATCCCCTTTCTTTGGGCTTTCTTTCCCCTTTCCTCGGGCTTTCTTTCCCCTTTCTTTGGGCTTTCTTTTCCCATTTCTTTGGGCTTTCTTTCCCCTTTCTTTCTGCATTCTTTCCCCTTTCTTTGGGCTTTCTTTGGCCTTTCTTTCCCCTTTCTTTGGGCTTTCTTTGGGCTTTCCTTGGGCTTTCTTTCCCCTTTCTTTGGGCTTTCTTTGGACTTTCTTTGGGCTTTCTTTGGGCTTTCTTTGGGCTTTCTTTCCCATTTCTTTGGGCTTTCTTTGGGCTTTCTTTTCACTTTCTTTCCCCTTTCTTGGGCTTTCTTTCCCCTTTCTTTGGGCTTTCTTTGGGCTTTCTTTGCGCTTTCTTTGGGCTTTTTGGGCTTTCTTTCCCCTTTCTTTGGGCTTTCTTCTCCTTTCTTTGGGCTTTCTTCCCCTTTCTTTGGGCTTTCTTTCCCCTTTCTTTGGGCTTTCTTTGGGCTCTCTTTCCCTTTCTTCGGGCTTTCTTTCACCTTTCTTTGCGCTTTCTTTCCCCTTTCTTTGGGATTTTCTTTCCCCTTTCTTTGGGCTTTCTTTCCCCTTTCATTCCCCTTTCTTTGGGCTTTCTTTCCCCTTTCTTTCCCCTTTCCTTGGCCTTTCTTTCCCCTTTCTTTCCCCTTTCTTTGGTCTTTCTTTCCCCTTTCTTTGGGCTTTCTTTCCCCTTTATTTCCCCTTTCTTTGGGCTTTCTTTCCCCGCTTTCTTTGGGCTTTCTTTGGGCTTTCTTTCCACTTTCTTTGGGCTTTCTTTGGGCTTTCTTTCCCCTTTCTTTGGGCTTTCTTTGGGCTTTCTTTGGGCTTTCTTTGGGCTTTCTTTCCCCTTTCCTTGGGCTTTCATTGGGCTTTCTTTCCCCTTTCTTTGGGCTTTCTTTCCCCTTTCTTTGGGCTTTCTTTCCCCTTTCATTCACCTTTCTTTGGGCTTTCTTTCCCCTTTCTTTGGGCTTTCTTTCCCCTTTCTTTCCCCTTTCTTTCCGCTTTCTTTCCCCTTTCTTTCCCCTTTCTTTCCCCTTTCTATCCCCTTTCTTTCCGCTTTCTTTCCCCTTTCTTTCCCCTTTCTTTCCCCTTTCTTTGGGCTTTCTTTCCCCTTTCTTTGGGGCTTTCTTTGGGCTTTCTTTCTCCTTTCTTTGGGCTTTCTTTCCCCTTTCTTTGGGCATTCTTTCCCCTTTTCTTTGGGATTTATTTCCCCTTTCTTGGGCTTTCTTTCCCCTTTCTTTGGGCATTCTTTGGGCTTTCTTTCCCCTTTCTTTGGACTTTTTTCTCATTTCTTTGGGCTTTCTTTGGCTTTCTTTCCCCTTTCTTTGGGCTTTCTTTCCCCTTTCTTTGGGCTTTCTTTGTGCTTTCTTTGGGCTTTCTTTCCCCTTTCTTTGGGCTTTCTTTAACCTTTCTTTGGGCTTTCTTTCCCCTTTCTTTGGGCTTCTTTCCCCTTTCTTTGGGCTTTCTTTCCCCTTTCTTTCCCCTTTCTTTGGGCTTTCTTTCCCCTTTCTTTCCCCTTTCTTTGGCCTTTCTTTCCCCTTACTTTGGCTTTCTTTCCCCTTTCTTTCCCCTTTCTTTGGGCTTTCTTTCCCCTTTCATTCCCTTTCTTTGGGCTTTCTTTCCCCTTTCTTTCCCCTTTCTTTGGGCTTTCTTTCCCCTTTCTTTCCCCTTTCTTTGGGCTTTCTTTCCCCTTTCTTTTGGGCTTTTCTTTCCCCTTTCTTCCCCTTTCTTTGGGCTTTCTTTCCCCTTTCTTTGGACTTTCTTTGGGCTTTCTTTCCCCTTTCTTTGGGCTTTCTTTGGGCTATCTTCCCCTTTCTTTCCCCTTTCTTTGGGCTTTGTTTGGGCTTTCTTTCCCCTTTCTTTGGTCTTTCTTTGGTCTTTCTTTGCGCTTTCTTTCCCCTTTCTTTGGGCTTTCTTTCCCCTTTCTTTGGGCTTTCTGTCCCCTTTTCTTTGGGCTTTCTTTCCCTTTCTTTCCTGCTTTCTTTGGGCTTTCTTTGGCCTTTCTTTGGGCTTTCCTTCCCGTTCTTTGGGCTTTCTCTCCCCTTTCTTTGGCTTTCTTTCCCCCTTTCTTTGGGATTTCTTTCCCCTTTCTTTGGGCTTTCTTTCCCCTTTATTTCCGCTATCTTTCCCCTTTCTTCTTCTCCTTTCTTTGGGCTTTCTTTGGGCTTTCTTTGGGCTGTCTTTGGGCTTTCTTTGGGCTTTCTTTGGCTTCTTTGGGCTTTCTTTCCCCTTTTCTTTGGGCTTTCTTTGGGCTTTCTTTGGGCTTTCCTTGGGCTTCCTTTGGGCTTTCTTTGGGCTTTCTTTGGGCTTTCTTTGGGATTTCTTTGGGATTTCTTCGGGCTTTCTTTGGGCTTTCTTTGGGGTTTCTTTCCCCTTTCTTGGGGCTTTCTTTGGGCTTTCTTTCGGCTTTCTTTCTCCCTTTCTTTGGGCTTTCTTTGCCCTTTCTTTGGGCTTTCTTTGCCCTTTCTTTGGGCTTTCTTTGCCCTTTCTTAGGGCTTACTTTCCCCTTTCTTTGGGCTTTCTTTGGGCTTTCTTTCTCTTTTCTTTGGGCTTTCTTTCCCCTTTCTTTGGGCTTTCTTTCCCCTTTCTTTGGCTTTCTTTGGGCTTTCTTTCCCCTTTCTTTGGGCTTTTCTTTCTCCCTTTCTTTGGGCTTTCTTTCCCTTTCTTTGGGCTTTCTTTGGGCTTTCTTTCTCCTTTATTTTCCCTTTTTTGGGCTTTCTTTCCCTTTCTTTGGGCTTTCTTTGGGCTTTCTTTCCCTTTCCTTGGGCTTTCTTTGGGCTTTCTTTGGGATTTCTTTGTGGCTTTCTTTCCCCTTTCTTTGGGCTTTCTTTCCCCTTTCTTTGGGCTTTCTTTGGCCTTTCTTTGGCTTTCTTTGGGCCTTCTATGGGCTTTCTCTGGGCTTTCTTTGGGCTTTATTTGGGCTTTCTTTCTGCTTCTTTCCCCTTTCTTTGGGCTTTCTTTGGGCTTTCTTTCCCCTTTCTTTGGCCTTTCTTCCCCTTTCTTTGGGCTTTCTTTCCCCTTTCTTTGGCTTTCTTTCCTCTTTCTTTGGGCATTCTTTGGGCTTTCTTCCCTTCTTGGCTTTCTCCCCTTTCTTTGGGCTTTCTTTGGGCTTTCTTTCCCCTTTCTTGGGCTTTCTTTGGGCTTTATTTCTCCTTTCTTTGGGCTTTCTTTGGGCTTTCTTTCCCTTTTCCTTGGGCTTTCTTTGGGCTTTCTTTCCCCTTTCTTTGGGCTTTCTTTCCCCTTTCTTTGGGCTTTCTTTGGGCTTTCTTTGGGCTTTCTTTGGGTGGTTTCTTTCCCCTTTCTTTGGGCTTTCTTTGGGCTTTGTTTGGGCTTTCTTTGGGCTTTCTTTGGGCTTTCTTTCCCCTTTCTTTGGGCTTACTTTTGGCTTTCTTTCCCCTTTCTTTAGGCTTTCTTTGGGCTTTCTTTGGGCTTTCTTTCCCCTTTCTTTGGGCTTTCTTTGGGCTTTCTTTCCCCTTTCTTTGGACTTTCTTTGGGGCTTTCTTTCCCCTTTCTTTGGGCTTTCTTGGGCTTTCTTGGGCTATCTTCCCCTTTCTTTCTCCCTTTTCTTTGGGCTTTCTTTGGGCTTTCTTTCCACTTTCTTTGGGCTTTCTTTGGGCTTTCTTTCCCCTTTCTTTGGGCTTCTTTCCCCTTTCTTTGGGCTTTCTTTCCCCTTTCTTTGGGCTTTCTTTCCCCTTTCTTTGGGATTTCTTTCCCCTTTTTTTGGATTTCTTTGGGCTTTCTTTGGGCTTTCTTTGGCTTTCTTTCGGCTTTCCTTCCTTTTCTTTGGGCTTTCTTTGGGCTTTCTTTGGGCTTTCTTTGGGCTTTCTATGGGCTTTCTCTTGGCTTTCTTTGGGCTTTCTTTGGGCTTTCTTTGGGCTTCTTTCCCCTTTCTTTGGGCTTTTCTTTGGGCTTTCTTTCCCTTTCTTTGGGCTTTCTTTCCCCTTTCTTTGGGCTTTCTTTGGGATTTCTTTGGGCTTTCTTTGGGCTTTCTTTGGGTTTTCTTTCCCCTTTCTTTGGGCATTCTTTGGGCTTCTTTCCCCTTTCTTTGGGCCTTCTTTGGGCTGTCTTTGGGCTTTCTTTCCCCTTTCTTTGGGCTTTCTTTGGGCTTTCTTTCCCCTTTCTTTGGGCTTTCTTTGGGCTTTCTTTGAGCTTCCTTTGGACTTACTTTAGGCTTTCTTTTGGCTTTCTTTCGGCTTTCTTTGGGCTTTCTTTCCCCTTTCTTTGGGCTTTCTTTCCCCTTTCTTTGGCTTTCATTGGGGTTTCTTTGGGCTTTCTTTCCCCTTTCTTTGGGCATTCTTTGGGCTTTCTTTCCCCTTTCTTTGGGCTTTCTTTGCGCTTTCTTTGTGCTTTCTTTCCCCTTTCTTTGGGCTTTCTTTGGTCTTTCTTTCCCCTTTCTTTGGGGTTTCTTTCCCCTTTCTTTGGGCTTTCTTTCCCCTTTCTTTGGACTTTCTTTGGGCTTTCTTTCCCCTTTCTTTGGGCTTTCTTTGGGCTATCTTCCTCTTTCTTTTCCCCTTTCTTTGGGCTTTCTTTGGGCTTTCTTTCCCATTTCTTTGGACTTTCTTTGGCTTTCTTTGGGCTTTCTTTGGGCTTTATTTCCCCTTTCTTTGGGCTTTCTTTCCCCTTTCTTTGGGGCTTTCTATCCCCTTTCTTTGGGCTTTCTTTCCCCTTTCCTCGGGCTTTCTTTTCCCTTTCTTTGGGCTTTCTTTCCCCTTTCTTTGGACTTTCTTTGGGCTTTCTTTCCCCTTTCTTTGGGCTTTCTTTGGGCTATCTTCCCCTTTCTTTCCCCTTTCTTTGGGCTTTCTTTGGGCTTTCTTTCCCCTTTCCTTGGGCTTTCTTTCCCCTTTCTTTGGGCTTTCTTTCCCCTTTCTTTCACCTTTCTTTGGGCTTTCTTTGGGATTTCTTTGGGCTGTCTTTGGGCTTTCTTTGGGCTTTCTTTGGGATTTCCTTGGGCTTTCTTTCCCCTTTCTTTGGGCTTTCTTTGGGCTTTCTTTGGGCTTTCCTTGGGCTTCCTTTGGGCTTTATTTGGGCTTTCTTTGGGCTTTCTTTGGGCTTTCTTTCCCCTTTTTTTGGGCTTTCTTTCCCCTTTCTTGGGCCTTTCTTTGGGCTTTCTTTGGGCTTTCTTTCCCCTTTCTTTGGGCTTTCTTTCTCCTTTCTTTGGGCTTTCTTTGGGCTTTCTTTGGGCTTTCCTTCCCCTTTCTTTGGGCTTTCTTTGGGCTTTCTTTGGGCTTTCTTTGGGCTTTCTTTGGGTTTTCTATGGGCTTTCTCTGGGCTTTCTTGGGCTTTCTTTGGGCTTTCTTTGGGCTTCTTTCTCCTTTCTTTGGGCTTTCTTTGGCTTTCTTTCCCATTTCTTTGGGCTTTCTTTGGGCTTTCTTTGGCTTTCTTTGGGCTTTCTTTCCCCTTTCTTTGGGCTTTCTTTCCCCTTTCTTTGGGCTTTCTTTCCACTTTCTTTGGCTTTCTTTCCTCTAACTTTGGGCTTTCTTTGGGCTTTCTTTCCCCTTTCTTTGGGCTTTCTTTGGGCTTTCTTTGGGCTTTCTTTCCCCTTTCTTTGGGCTTTCTTTCCCCTTTCTTTGGGCTTTCTTTCCCCTTTCTTTGGGCTTTCTTTCTCTTTCTTTGGGCTTTCTTTACCCTTTTTTTGGCTTTCTTTGGGCTTTCTTTGGGCTTTCTTTGGGCTTTCTTTCGGCTTTCCTTCCCTTTCTTTGGGCTTTCTTTGGGCTTTCTTTGGGCTTTCTTTGGGCTTTCTATGGGCTTTCTCTGGGCTTTCTTTGGCTTTCTTTGGGCTTTCTTTGGGCTTCTTTCCCCTTTCTTTGGGCTTTCTTTGGGCTTTCTTTCCCCTTTCTTTGGGCTTTCTTTCCTCTTTCTTTGGGCTTTCTTTGGGCTTTCTTTGGGCTTTCTTTGGGCTTTCTTTGGGCTTTCTTTGGTTTTCTTTCCCCTTTCTTTGTGGCATTCTTTGGGCTTTCTTTCCCCTTTCTTTGGGCTTTCTTTGGGCTGTCTTTGGGCTTTCTTTCCCCTTTCTTTGGGCTTTCTTTGGGTTTTCTTTCCCCTTTCTTTTGGGCATTCTTTGGGCTTTCTTTCCCCTTTCTTTGGGCTTTCTTTGGGCTGTCTTTGGGCTTTCTTTGGGCTTTCTTTGGGCTTTCTTTGGGCTTTCTTTGAGCTTCCTTTGGACTTACTTTAGGCTTTCTTTTGGCTTTCTTTCGGCTTTCTTTGGGCTTTCTTTCCCCTTTCTTTGGGCTTTCTTTCCCCTTTCTTTTGGCTTTCATTGGGGTTTCTTTGGGCTTTCTTTCCCCTTTCTTTGGGCATTCTTTGGGCTTCTTTCCCCTTTCTTTGGGCTTTTCTTTGGGCTTTCTTTGTGCTTTCTTTCCCCTTTCTTTGGGCTTTCTTTTGGCTTTCTTTCCCCTTTCTTTAGGCTTTCTTTGGGCTTTCTTTGGTCTTTCTTTCCCCTTTCTTTGGGGTTTCTTTCCCCTTTCTTTGGGCTTTCTTTCCCCTTTCGTTGGACTTTCTTTGGGCTTTCTTTCCCCTTTCTTTGGGCTTTCTTTGGGCTTTCTTTCGCATTTCTTTGGACTTTCTTTGGGCTTTCTTTGGGCTTTCTTTGGGCTTTATTTCCCCTTTCTTTGGGCTTTCTTTCCCTTTCTTTGGGCTTTCTATCCCCTTTCTTTGGGCTTTCTTTCCCCTTTCTTCGGGCTTTCTTTTCCCTTTCTTGGGCTTTCTTTCCCCTTTCTTTGGACTTTCTTTGGGCTTTCTTTCCCCTTTCTTTGGGCTTTCTTTGGGCTATCTTCCCCTTTCTTTCCCCCTTTCTTTGGGCTTTCTTTGGGCTTTCTTTCCCCTTTCCTTGGGCTTTCTTTCCCCTTTCTTTGGGCTTTCTTTCCCTTTCTTTCACCTTTCTTTGGGCTTTCTTTGGGATTTCTTTGGGCTGTCTTGGGCTTTCTTTGGGCTTTCTTTGGGATTTCCTTGGGCTTTCTTTCCCCTTTCTTTGGGCTTACTTTGGGATTTCTTTGGGCTGTCTTTGGGCTTTCTTTGGCTTTCTTTGGGATTTCCTTGGGCTTTCTTCCCCTTTCTTTGGGCTTTCTTTGGGCTTTCTTTGGGCTTTCCTTGGGCTTCCTTTGGGCTTTATTTGGGCTTTCTTTGGGCTTTCTTAGGGCTTTCTTTACCCTTTTTTTGGGCTTTCTTTCTCCTTTCTTTGGGCTTTCTTTGGGCTTTCTTCCCCTTTCTTTGGGCTTTCTTTCCCCTTTCTTGGGCTTTCTTTGGGCTTTCTTTGGGCTTTCTTTCCCCTTTCTTTGGGCTTTCTTTCTCCTTTCTTTGGGCTTTCTTTGGGCTTTCTTCCCCTTTCTTTGGGCTTTCTTTCCCCTTTCTTTGGGCTTTCTTTGGGCTCTCTTTCCCCTTTCTTCGGGCTTTCTTTCACCTTTCTTTGCGCTTTCTTTCCCCTTTCTCTGGGATTTCTTTCCCCTTTCTTTGGGCTTTCTTTCCACTTTCATTCCCCTTTCTTTGGGCTTTCTTTCCCCTTTCTTTCCCCTTTCCTTGGCCTTTCTTTCCCCTTTCTTTCCCCCTTTCTTTGGTCTTTCTTTCCCCTTTCTTTGGGCTTTCTTTCCCCTTTATTTCCCCTTTCTTTGGGCTTTCTTTCCCCTTTCTTTGGGCTTTCTTTCCCCTTTCATTCACCTTTCTTTGGGCTTTCTTTCCCCTTTCTTTGGGCTTTCTTTCCCCTTTCTTTCCCCTTTCTTTCCGCTTTCTTTCCCTTCTTCCCCTTTCTTTCCCCTTCTTTCCCCTTTCTTTCCCCTTTCTTTCCGCTTTCTTTCCCCTTTCTTTCCCTTTCTTTCCCCTTTCTTTGGGCTTTCTTTCCCCTTTCTTTGGCTTTCTTTGGGCTTTCTTTCTCCTTTCTTTGGGCTTTCTTTCCCCTTTCTTTTGGGCATTCTTTCCCCTTTCTTTGGGCTTTATTTCCCCTTTCTTTGGGCTTTCTTTCCCCTTTCTTTGGGCATTCTTTGGGCTTTCTTTCCCCTTTCTTTGGGCTTTTTTTCTCATTTCTTTGGGCTTTCTTTGGGCTTTCTTTCCCCTTTCTTTGGGCTTTCTTTCCCCTTTCTTTGGGCTTTCTTTGTGCTTTCTTTGGGCTTTCTTTCCCCTTTCCTTGGGCTTTCTTTAACATTTCTTTGGGCTTTCTTTCCCCTTTCTTTGGGCTTTCTTTCCCCTTTCTTTGGGCTTTCTTTCCCCCTTTCTTTCCCCTTTCTTTGGGCTTTCTTTCCCCTTTCTTTCCCCTTTCTTTGGCCTTTCTTTCCCCTTACTTTGGTCTTTCTTTCCCCTTTCTTTCCCCTTTCTTTGGGCTTTCTTCCCTTTCATTCCCCTTTCTTTGGGCTTTCTTTCCCCTTTCTTTCCCCTTTCTTTGGGCTTTCTTTCCCCTTTCTTTCCCCTTTCTTTGGGCTTTCTTTCCCCTTTCTTTGGGCTTTCTTTCCCCTTTCTTTCCCCTTTCTTTGGCTTTCTTTCCCCTTTCTTTGGACTTTCTTTGGGCTTTCTTTCCCCTTTCTTTGGGCTTTCTTTGGGCTATCTTCCCCTTTCTTTCCCCTTTCTTTGGGCTTTGTTTGGGCTTTCTTTCCCCTTTCTTAGGTCTTTCTTTGGTCTTTCTTTGGGCTTTCTTTCCCCTTTCTTTGGGCTTTCTTTCCCCTTTCTTTGGGCTTTCTGTCCCCTTTCTTTGGGCTTTCTTTCCCTTTCTTTCTGCTTTCTTTGGCTTTCTTTGGCCTTTCTTTGGGCTTTCCTTCCCCTTTCTTTGGGCTTTCTCTCCCCTTTCTTGGCTTTCTTTCCCCTTTCTTTGGGATTTCTTTCCCCTTTCTTTGGGCTTTCTTTCCCATTTCTTTGGGCTTTCTTTGGGCTTTCTTTGGGCTTTCTTTGGGCTTTCTTTGGGCTTTCTTTCCCCTTTCTTTGGGCATTCTTTGGGCTTTCTTTCCCCTTTCTTTGGGCTTTCTTTGGGCTGTCTTTGGGCTTTCTTTCCCCTTTCTTGGGCTTTCTTTGGGCTTTCTTTCCCCTTTCTTTGGGCTTTCTTTGGGCTCTTCTTTGAGCTTCCTTTGGACTTACTTTAAGCTTTCTTTGGGCTTTCTTTCGGCTTTCTTTGGGCTTTCTTTCCCCTTTCTTTGGGCTTTCTTTCCCCTTTCTTTTGGCTTTCATTGGGGTTTCTTTGGGCTTTCTTTCCCCTTTCTTTGGGCTTTCTTTGGGCTATCTTCCCCTTTCTTTCCCCTTTCTTTGGGCTTTCTTTGGGCTTTCTTTCCCCTTTCCTTGGGCTTTCTTTCCCCTTTCTTTGGGCTTTCTTTCCCCTTTCTTTCACCTTTCTTTGGGCTTTCTTTGGGATTTCTTTGGGCTGTCTTTGGGCTTTCTTTGGGCTTTCTTTGGGATTTCCTTGGGCTTTCTTTCCCCTTTCTTTGGGCTTTCTTTGGGCTTTCTTTGGGCTTTCCTTGGGCTTCCTTTGGGCTTTATTTGGGCTTTCTTTGGGCTTTCTTTGGGCTTTCTTTCCCCTTTTTTTGGGCTTTCTTTCCCCTTTCTTGGGGCTTTCTTTGGGCTTTCTTTGGGCTTTCTTTCCCCTTTCTTTGGGCTTTCTTTCTCCTTTCTTTGGGGCTTTCTTTGGGCTTTCTTTGGGCTTTCTTTGGGCTTTCCTTCCCCTTTCTTTGGGCTTTCTTTGGGCTTTCTTTGGGCTTTCTTTGGGCTTTCTTTGGGTTTTCTATGGGCTTTCTCTGGCTTTCTTTGGGCTTTCTTTGGGCTTTCTTTGGGCTTCTTTCTCCTTTCTTTGGGCTTTCTTTGGGCTTTCTTTCCCCTTTCTTTGGGCTTTCTTTGGCTTTCTTTGGGCTTTCTTTGGGCTTTCTTTCCCCTTTCTTTGGGCTTTCTTTCCCCTTTCTTTGGCTTTCTTTCCACTTTCTTGGGCTTTCTTCCTCTAACTTTGGGCTTTCTTTGGGCTTTCTTTCCCCTTTCTTTGGGCTTTCTTTGGGCTTTCTTTGGGCTTTCTTTCCCCTTTCTTTGGCTTTCTTTCCCCTTTCTTTGGGCTTTCTTTCCCCTTTCTTTGGGCTTTCTTTCCCCTTTCTTTGGGCTTTCTTTCCCCTTTCTTTGGGCTTTCTTTACCCTTTTTTTGGCTTTCTTTGGGCTTTCTTTGGGCTTTCTTTGGGCTTTCTTCGGCTTTCCTTCCCCTTTCTTTGGGCTTTCTTTGGGCTTTCTTTGGGCTTTCTTTGGGCTTTCTATGGGCTTTCTCTGGGCTTTCTTTGGGCTTTCTTTGGGCTTTCTTTGGGCTTCTTTCCCCTTTCTTTGGGCTTTCTTTGGGCTTTCTTTCCCCTTCTCTTTGGGCTTTCTTTGGGCTTTCTTTGGGCTTTCTTTGGGCTTTCTTTGGGCTTTCTTTGGGGCTTTCTTTGGGTTTCTCTTTCCCCTTTCTTTGGGCATTCTTTGGGCATTCTTTGGCTTTCTTTCCCCTTTCTTTGGGCTGTCTTTGGGCTTTCTTTCCCCTTTCTTTGGGCTTTCTTTGGGTTTTCTTTCCCCTTTCTTTGGGCATTCTTTGGGCTTTCTTTCCCCTTTCTTTGGGCTTTCTTTGGGCTGTCTTTGGGCTTTCTTTCCCCTTCTTTGGGCTTTCTTTGGGCTTTCTTTGGGCTTTCTTTGGGCTTTCTTTGGGCTTTCTTTGGGCTTTCTTTGAGCTTCCTTTGGACTTACTTTAGGCTTTCTTTGGCTTTCTTTCGGCTTTCTTTGGGCTTTCTTTCCCCTTTCTTTGGGCTTTCTTTCCCCTTTCTTTTGGCTTTCATTGGGGTTTCTTTGGGCTTTCTTTCCCCTTTCTTTGGGCATTCTTTGGGCTTTCTTTCCCCTTTCTTTGGGCTTTCTCTTTGGGCTTTCTTTGTGCTTTCTTTCCCCCTTTCTTTGGGCTTTCTTTTGGCTTTCTTTCCCCTTTCTTTAGGCTTTCTT
>NW_027043608.1:15000-64564 GCF_036013475.1 Columba livia | reverse complement strand
TTGGGCTTTCTTTCCCCTTTCTTTGGGCTTTCTTTCCCCTTTTTTTGTGCTTTCTTTGGGCTTTCTTTCCCCTTTCTTTGGGCTTTCTTTCCCCTTTCTTTGGGCTTTCTTTGGGCTTTCTTTCCCCTTTCTTTGGCTTTCTTTCCCCTTTCTTTGGGCTTTCTTTCCCCTTTCTTTGGGCTTTCTTTCCTCTTTCTTTGGGCTTTCTTTGGGCTTTCTTTCCCCTTTCTTTGGGCTTTCTTTCCCCTTTCTTTGGGCTTTCTTTGGGCTTTCTTTCCCCTTTCTTTGGGCTTTCTTTCCCCTTTCTTTGGGCTTTCTTTGGGCTTTCTTTCTCCTTTATTTTCCCTTTCTTTGGTCTTTCTTCCCCTTTCTTTGGGCTTTCTTTGGGCTTTCTTTGGGCTTTCTTTGGGCTTTCTTTCACCTTTCTTTGGGCTTTCTTTCCCCTTTCCTTGGGCTTTCTTTGGGCTTTCTTTGGGATTTCTTTGGGATTTCTTTGGGCTTTCTTTCCCCTTTCTTTGGGCTTTCTTTCCCCTTTCTGTGGCTTTCTTTGGGCTTTCTTTGGGCTTTCTTTCCCCTTTCTTTGGGCTTTCTTTGGCCTTTCTTTGGACTTTCTTTGGGCTTTCTATGGGCTTTCTCTGGGCTTTCTTTGGGCTTTATTTGGTCTTTCTTTGGGCTTCTTTCCCCTTTCTTTGGGCTTTCTTTGGGCTTTCTTTCCCCTTTCTTTGGCCTTTCTTTCCCCTTTCTTTGGGCTTTCTTTGGGCTTTCTTTGGGCTTTCTTTGGGCTTTCTTTGGGCTTTCTTTCCCCTTTCTTTGGGCTTTCTTTCTCCTTTCTTTGGGCTTTCTTTCCCCTTTCTTTGGGCTTTCTTTGGGCTTTCTTTCTCCTTTATTTTCCCTTTCTTTGGGCTTTCTTTCCCCTTTCTTAGGGCTTTTTTTGGGCTTTCTTTCCCCTTTCCTTGGGCTTTCTTTGGGATTTCTTTGGGCTTTCTTTCCCCTTTCTTTGGGCTTTCTTTCCCCTTTCTTGTGGCTTTCTTTGGGCTTTCTTTGGGCTTTCATTCCCCTTTCTTTGGGCTTTCTTTCCCCTTTCTTGGGCTTTCTTTCCCCTTTCTTTGGGCTTTCTTTGGGCTTTCTTTCTCCTTTATTTTCCCTTTCTTTGGTCTTTCTTTCCCCTTTCTTTGGGCTTTCTTTGGGCTTTCTTTGGGCTTTCTTTGGGCTTTCTTTCACCTTTCTTTGGGCTTTCTTTCCCCTTTCCTTGGGCTTTCTTTGGGCTTTCTTTGGGATTTCTTTGGGATTTCTTTGGGCTTTCTTTCCCTTTCTTTGGGCTTTCTTTCCCCTTTCTTGTGGCTTTCTTTGGGCTTTCTTTGGGCTTTCTTTCCCCTTTCTTTGGGCTTTCTTTGGCCTTTCTTTGGACTTTCTTTGGGCTTTCTATGGGCTTTCTCTGGGCTTTCTTTGGGCTTTATTTGGTCTTTCTTGGGCTTCTTTCCCCTTTCTTTGGGCTTTCTTTGGGCTTTCTTTCCCCTTTCTTGGCCTTTCTTTCCCTTTCTTTGGGCTTTCTTTGGGCTTTCTTTGGGCTTTCTTTGGGCTTTCTTTGGGCTTTCTTTCCCCTTTCTTTGGGCTTTCTTTCCCCTTTCTTTGGGCTTTCTTTCCCCTTTCTTTGGGCTTTCTTTGGGCTTTCTTTCTCCTTTATTTTCCCTTTCTTTGGGCTTTCTTTCCCCTTTCTTTGGGCTTTTTTTGGGCTTTCTTTCCCCTTTCCTTGGGCTTTCTTTGGGATTTCTTTGGGCTTTCTTTCCCCCTTTCTTTGGGCTTTCTTTCCCCTTTCTTGTGGCTTTCTTTGGGCTTTCTTTGGGCTTTCTTTCCCCTTTCTTTGGGCTTTCTTTGGGCTTTCTTTGTGCTTTCTTTGGACTTTCTTTCCCCTTTCTTTGGGCATTCTTTGGGCTTTCTTTGGGCTTTCTTTCCCCTTTCTTTGGGCTTTCTTTGGGCTTTCTTTGAGCTTCCTTTGGGCTTACTTTGGGCTTTCTTTGGGCTTTCTTTCGGCTTTCTTTGGGCTTTCTTTCCCCTTTCTTTGGGCTTTCTTTCCCCTTTCTTTGGGCTTTCTTTGGGCTTTCTTTGGGCTTTGTTTGGACTTTCTTTGGGCTTTCTTTACCCTTTCTTTGGGCTTTCTTTGGGCTTTCTTTCCCGTTTCTTTGGGCTTTCTTTGGGCTTTCTTTGGGCTTTCTTTCCCCTTTCTTTGGGCTTTCTTTTGGCTTTCTTTCTCCTTTCTTTAGGCTTTCGTTGGGCTTTCTTTGGGCTTTCTTTCCCCTTTCTTTGGGCTTTCTTTGCCTTTCTTTCCCTTTCTTTGGACTTTCTTTGGGCTTTCTTTCCCCTTTCTTTGGGCTTTCTTTGGGCTATCTTCCCCTTTCTTTCCCCTTTCTTTGGGCTTTCTTTCCCCTTTCTTTGGGCTTTCTTTGGTCTTTCTTTGGGCTTTCTTTCCACTTTCTTTGGGCTTTCTTTCCCCTTTCTTTGGGCTTTCTTTCCCCTTTCTTTGGGCTTTCTTTCCCTTTCATTCTGCTTTCTTTGGGCTTTCTTTGGCCTTTCTTTCGGCTTTCCTTCCCCTTTCTTTGGGCTTTCTTTCCCCTTTCTTTGCCTTTCTTTCCCCTTTCTTTGGGCTTTCATTCCCCTTTCTTTGGGCTTTCTTTGGGCTTTCTTTGGGCTGTGTTTGGGCTTTCTTTGGGCTTTCTTTGGGCTTTCTTTGGGCTTTCTTTCCCCTTTCTTTGGGCTTTCTTTCCCCTTTCTTTGGGCTTTCCTTGGGCTTCCTTTGGGCTTTCTTTGGGCTTTCTTTGGGATTTCTTTGGGATTTCTTTGGGCTTTCTTTCCCCTTTCTTTGGGCTTTCTTTCCCCTTTCTTTGGGCTTTCTTTGCCCTTTCTTTGGGCTTTCTTTCCCCTTTCTTTGGGCTTTCTTTGGGCTTTCTTTCCCCTTTCCTTGGTCTTTCTTTGGGCTTTCTTTCCCCTTTCCTTGGGCTTTCTTTCCCCTTTCTTTGGGCTTTCTTTCCCCTTTCTTGTGGCTTTCTTTGGGCTTTCTTTGGGCTTTCTTTCCCCTTTCTTTGGGCTTTCTTTCCCCTTTCTTTGGGCTTTCTTTGGCCTTTCTTTGGGCTTTCTTTGGGCTTTCTATGGGCTTTCTCTGGGCTTTCTTTGGGCTTTATTTGGGCTTTCTTTGGGCTTTCTTTCCCCTTTCTTTGGGCTTTCTTTCCCCTTTCTTTGGGCTTTCTTTGGGCTTTCTTTCCCCTTTCTTTGGGCTTTCTTTCCCATTTCTTTGGGCTTTCTTTCCCCCTTTTCTTTGTGCTTTCTTTCCCCTTTCTTTGGGCTTTCTTTCCTCTTTCTTTGGGGTTTCTTTGGGCTTTCTTTCCCCTTTCTTTGGGCTTTCCTTACCCTTTCTTTCCCCCTTTCTTTGGGCTTTCTTTGGGCTTTCTTTCCCCTTTCTTTGGGCTTTCTTTGGGCTTTCTTTCCCTTTTCCTTGGGCTTTCTTTGGGCTTTCTTTCCCCTTTGTTTGGGCTTTCTTTGGGCTTTCTTTGGGCTTTCTTTGGGCTTTCTTTGGGCTTTCCTTGGGCTTTCTTTGGCTTTTCTTGGCCTTTCTTTGGGCTTTCTTTCCCATTTCTTTGGGCTTTCTTTGGGCTTTCTTTCGGCTTTCTTTGGGCTTTCTTTCCCCTTTCTTTGGGCTTTCTTTCCCCTTTCTTTGGGCTTTCTTTGGGCTTTCTTTGGGCTTTCTTTGGGCTTTCTTTGGGGTTTCTTTCCCCTTTCTTTGGGCTTTCTTGGGCTTTCTTTCCCCTTTCTTTGGGCTTTCTTTGGGCTTTCTTTCCCCTTTCTTTGGGCTTTCTTTTGGCTTTCTTTCCCCTTTCTTTAGGCTTTCTTTGGGCTTTCTTCGGGCTTTCTTTCCCCTTTCTTTGGGCTTTCTTTGGGCTTTCTTTCCCCTTTCTTTGGACTTTCTTTGGGCTTTCTTTCCCCTTTCTTTGGCTTTCTTTGGGCTATCTTCCCCTTTCTTTCCCCTTTCTTTGGACTTTCTTTGGGCTTTCTTTCCCCTTTCTTTGGGCTTTCTTTCCCCTTTCTTTGGGCTTTCTTTCCCCTTTCTTTGGGCTTTCTTTCACCTTTCTTTGGGCTTTCTTTCCCCTTTCTTTGGGCTTTCTTTCCCCCTTTCCTTGAGCTTTCTTTCCCCTTTCTTTGGGATTTCTTTCCCCTTTCTTTGGGCTTTCTTTCCCCTTTCTTTCCCCCTTTATTTGGGCTTTCTTTGGGCTTTCTTTGGGCTGTCTTTGGGCTTTCTTTGGGCTTTCTTTCCCCTTTCTTTGGGCTTTCTTAACCCTTTCTTTCCCCTTTCTTTGGGCTTTCCTTGGGCTTCCTTTGGGCTTTCTTTGGGCTTTCTTTGGGATTTCTTTGGATTTCTTTGGGCTTTCTTTCCCCTTTCTTTGGGCTTTCTTTCCCCTTTCTTGGGCTTTCTTAGGGCTTTCTTTCCCCTTTCTTTGGGCTTTCTTTGCCCTTTCTTTGGCTTTCTTTGCCAATTCTTTGGGCTTTCTTTGCCCTTTCTTTGGGCTTTCTTTGCCCTTTCTTAGTGCTTACTTTCCCCTTTCTTTGGCTTTCTTTGGGCTTTCTCTCCCATTTCTTGGGCTTTCTTTCCCTTTTCTTTGGGCTTTCTTTCCCCTTTCTTTGGGCTTTCTTTCCCCTTTCTTTGGCTTTCTTTGGGCTTTCTTTCCCCTTTCTTTGGGCTTTCTTTCCCCTTTCTTTGGGCTTTCTTTGGGCTTTCTTTCTCCTTTATTTTCCCTTTCTTTGGGCTTTCTTTCCCCTTTCTTTGGGCTTTCTTTGGGCTTTCTTTCACCTTTCTTTGGGCTTTCTTTCCCCTTTCCTTGGGCTTTCTTTGGGCTTTCTTGGGATTTCTTTGGGATTTCATTGGGGCTTTCTTTCCCCCTTTCTTTGGGCTTTCTTTCCCCTTTCTTGTGGCTTTCTTTGGGCTTTCTTGGGCTTTCTTTGCCCTTTCTTTGGGCTTTCTTTGGCCTTTCTTTGGGCTTTCTTGGCTTTCGATGGGCTTTCTCTGGGCTTTCTTTGGGCTTTATTTGGGCTTTCTTTGGGCTTCTTTCCCCTTTCTTTGGTCTTTCTTTGGGCTTTCTTTCCCCTTTCTTTGGCCTTTCTTTCTCCTCTTTCTTTGGGCTTTCTTTGGGCTTTCTTTGGCCTTTCTTTGGGCTTTCTTCGGGCTTTCTTTCCCCTTTCTTTGGGCTTTCTTTCCCCTTTCTTTGGCCTTTCTTTCCCCTTCCTTTGGGCTTTCTTTGGGCTTTCTTTGGGCTTTCTTTGGGCTTTCCTTCCCCTTTCTTTGGGCTTTCTTTGGGCTTTCTATGGCCTTTCTATGGCCTTTCTCTGGGCTTTCTTTGGGCTTTCTTTGGCTTTCTTTGGGCTTCTTTCCCCTTTCTTTGGGCTTTCTTTGGGCTTTCTTTCCCCTTTCTTTGGGCTTTCTTTCCCCTTTCTTTGGGCTTTCTTTGGGCTTTCTTTGGGCTTTCTTTGGGCTTTCTATGGGCTTTCTCTGGGCTTTCTTTGGGCTTTCTTTGGGCTTTCTTGGGCTTTCTTTCCCATTTCTTTGGGCTTTCTTTGGGTTTTCTTTCCCTTTTCCTTGGGCTTTCTTTGGGCTTTCTTTCCCCTTTGTTTGGGCTTTCTTTGGGCTTTCTTTGTGCTTCCTTTGGGCTTTCCTTGGGCTTTCTTTGGGCTTTTTTTGGGCTTTCTTCCCCTTTCTTTGGGCTTTCTTTCCCCTTTCTTGTGGCTTTCTTGTGGCTTTCTTTGGGCTTTCTTTCCCCTTTCTTTGGGCTTTCTTTGGCCTTTCTTTGGGCTTTCTTTGGGCTTTCTATGGGCTTTCTCTGGCTTTCTTTGGGCTTTATTTGGGCTTTCTTTGGGCTTCTTTCCCCTTTCTTTGGGCTTTCTTTGGCTTTCTTTCCCCTTTCTTTGGCTTTCTTTGGGCTTTCTTTGGGCTTTCCTTGGGCTTCCTTTGGACTTTCTTTGGCTTTCTTTGGAATTTCTTTGGGATTTCTTTGGCTTTCTTTCCCCTTTCTTTGGGCTTTCTTTCCCCTTTCGTGGGGCTTTCTTTGGCCTTTCTTTGGGCTTTATTTGGGCTTTCTATGGGCTTTCTCTGGGCTTTCTTTGGGCTTTATTTGGGCTTTCTTTGGGCTTCTTTCCCCTTTCTTTGGGCTTTCTTTGGGCTTTCTTTCCCCTTTCTTTGGCCTTTCTTTCCCCTTTCTTTGGGCTTTCTTTGGGCTTTCTTTGGGCTTTCTTTGGGCTTTTCTTTGGGCTTTCTTTGGGATTTCTTTGGGCTGTCTTTGGGCTTTCTTTGGCTTTCTTTGGGATTTCCTTTGGCTTTCTTTCCCCTTTCTTTGGGATTTCTTTGGGCTTTCTTTGGGCTTTACTTGGGCTTCCTTTGGGCTTTCTTTGGGCTTTCTTTGGGCTTTCTTTCCCCTTTCTTTGGGCTTTCTTTCCCCTTTCTTTGGGCTTCTTTCTCCTTTCTTTGGGCTTTCTTTGGGCTTTCTTCCCCTTTCTTTGGGCTTTCTTTCCCCCTTTCATTGGGCTTTCTTTCCCCTTTCTTTGGCTTCCTTTGGGCTTTCTTTGGGCTTTCTTTGGGATTTCTTTGGGGTTTCTTTGGGCTTTCTTTCCCCTTTGTTTGGGCTTTCTTTTCCCCTTTCTTTTGGCTTTCTTTGCCCTTTCTTTGGGCTTTCTTTGCCCTTTCTTTAGGCTTTATTTGCCCTTTCTAAGGGCTTACTTTCCCCTTTCTTTGGGCTTTCTTTGGGCTTTCTTTCTCTTTCTTTGGGCTTTCTTTCCCCTTTCTTTGGGCTTTCTTTCCCCTTTCTTTGGCTTCTTTCTCCTTTCTTTGGGCTTTCTTTGGGCTTTCTTTCCCCTTTCTTTGGGCTTTCTTTCCCCTTTCTTTGGGCTTTCTTTCCCCTTTCTTTGGGCTTTCTTTGGGATTTCTTTCCCCTTTCCTTGGGCTTTCTTTGGGCTTTCTTTCCCCTTTCCTTGGGCTTTCTTTCCCCTTTCTTTGGGCTTTCTTTCCCCTTTCTTGTGGCTTTCTTTGGGCTTTCTTTGGGCTTTCTTTGGGCTTTCTTTGGGCTTTCTTTCCCCTTTCTTTGGGCTTTCTTTGGCCTTTCTTTGGGCTTTCTTTGGCTTTCTATGGCTTTCTCTGGGCTTTCTTGGGCTTTATTTGGGCTTTCTTTGGGATTTCTTTCCCATTTCTTTGGGCTTTCTTTCCCCTTTCTTTGGGCTTTCTTTGGGCTTTCTTTCCCCTTTCTTTGGGCTTTCTTTCCCCTTTCTTTGGGCTTTCTTTCCCCTTTCTTTGGGCTTTCTTTCCCCCTTTCTTTGTGCTTTCCTTTCCCCTTTCTTTGGGCTTTCTTTCCTCTTTCTTTGGGGTTTCTTTGGGCTTTCTTTGGGCTTTCTTTCCCCTTTCTTTGGGCTTTCCTTACCCTTTCTTTCCCCTTTCTTTGGGCTTTCTTTGGGCTTTCTTTCCCCTTTCTTTGGGCTTTCTTTGGGCTTTCTTTCCCTTTTCCTTGGGCTTTCTTTGGGCTTTCTTTCCCCTTTGTTTGGGCTTTCTTTGGGCTTTCTTTGGGCTTTCTTTGGGCTTTCCTTGGGCTTTCTTTGGGCTTTTCTTGGCCTTTCTTTGGGCTTTCTTTCCCATTTCTTTGGGCTTTCTTTGGGCTTTCTTTTGGCTTTCTTTGGGCTTTCTTTCCCCTTTCTTGGGCTTTCTTTCCCCTTTCTTTGGGCTTTCTTTGGGCTTTCTTTGGGCTTTCTTTGGGCTTTCTTTGGGTTTCTTTCCCCTTTCTTTGGGCTTTCTTTGGGCTTTCTTTCCCCTTTCTTTGGGCTTTCTTTGGGCTTTCCTTGGCTTTCTTTCCCCTTTCTTTGGGCTTTCTTTTGGCTTTCTTTCCCCTTTCTTTAGGCTTTCTGGCTTTCTTCGGGCTTTCTTTCCCCTTTCTTTGGGCTTTCTTTGGGCTTTCTTTCCCCTTTCTTTGGACTTTCTTTGGGCTTTCTTTCCCCTTTCTTTGGGCTTTCTTGGGCTATCTTCCCCTTTCTTTCCCTTTCTTTGGACTTTCTTTGGGCTTTCTTTCCCCTTTCTTTGGGCTTTCTTTCCCCTTTCTTTGGGCTTTCTTTCCCCTTTCTTTGGGCTTTCTTTCACCTTTCTTTGGGATTTCTTTCCCCTTTCTTTGGGCTTTCTTTCCCTTTCTTTCCCCTTTATTTGGGCTTTCTTTGGGCATTCTTTTGGCTTTCTTTGGGCTTTCTTTGGGCTTTCTTTGGGATTTCTTTGGGATTTCTTTGGGCTTTCTTTCCCCTTTCTTTGGGCTTTCTTTCCCCTTTCTTTGGGCTTTCTTAACCCTTTCTTTCCCCTTTCTTTGGGCTTTCCTTGGGCTTCCTTTGGCTTTCTTTGGGCTTTCTTTGGGCTTTCTTTGGGATTTCTTTGGGATTTCTTTGGGCTTTCTTTCCCCTTTCTTTGGGCTTTCTTTCCCCTTTCTTGGGGCTTTCTTAGGGCTTTCTTTCCCCTTTCTTTGGGCTTTCTTTGCCCTTTCTTTGGGCTTTCTTTGCCATTTCTTTGGGCTTTCTTTGCCCTTTCTTTGGGCTTTCTTTGCCCTTTCTTAGTGCTTACTTTCCCCTTTCTTTGGGCTTTCTTTGGGCTTTCTCTCCCATTTCTTTGGGCTTTCTTTCCCTTTTCTTTGGGCTTTCTTTCCCCTTTCTTTGGGCTTTCTTTCCCCTTTCTTTGGGCTTTCTTTGGGCTTTCTTTCCCCTTTCTTTGGGCTTTCTTTCCCCTTTCTTTGGGCTTTCTTTGGGCTTTCTTTCTCCTTTATTTTCCCTTTCTTTGGGCTTTCTTTCCCCTTTCTTTGGCTTTCTTTGGGCTTTCTTTCACCTTTCTTTGGGCTTTTCTTTCCCCCTTTCCTTGGGCTTTCTTTGGGCTTTCTTTGGGATTTCTTTGGGATTTCATTGGGCTTTCTTTCCCACTTTCTTTGGGCTTTCTTTCCCCTTTCTTGTGGCTTTCTTTGGGCTTTCTTTGGGCTTTCTTTGCCCTTTCTTTGGCTTTCTTTGGCCTTTATTTGGGCTTTCTTGGGCTTTCGATGGGCTTTCTTTGGGCTTTCTTTGGGCTTTATTTGGCTTTCTTTGGGCTTCTTTCCCCTTTCTTTGGGCTTTCTTTGGGCTTTCTTTCCCCTTTCTTTGGCCTTTCTTTCCTCTTTCTTTGGGCTTTCTTTGGGCTTTCTTTGGCCTTTCTTTGGGCTTTCTTCGGGCTTTCTTTCCCCCTTTCTTTGGCTTTCTTTCCCCTTTCTTTGGGCTTTCTTTCCCCTTCCTTTGGGCTTTCTTTGGGCTTTCTTTGGGCTTTCTTTGGGCTTTCTTTGGGATTTCTTTGGGGTTTCTTTGGGCTTTCTTTCCCCTTTGTTTGGGCTTTCTTTCCCCTTTCTTTTGGCTTTCTTTGCCCTTTCTTTGGGCTTTCTTTGCCCTTTCTTTAGGCTTTCTTTGCCCTTTCTAAGGGCTTACTTTCCCCTTTCTTTGGGCTTTCTTTGGGCTTTCTTTCTCTTTCTTTGGGCTTTCTTTCCCCTTTCTTTGGGCTTTCTTCCCCCTTTCTTTGGGCTTCTTTCTCCTTTCTTTGGGCTTTCTTTGGGCTTTCTTTCCCCTTTCTTTGGGCTTTCTTTCCCCTTTCTTTGGGCTTTCTTTGGGCTTTCTTTCCCCTTTCCTTGGGCTTTCTTTGGGCTTTCTTTCCCCCTTTCCTTGGGCTTTCTTTCCCCTTTCTTTGGGCTTTCTTTCCCCATTCTTGTGGCTTTCTTTGGGCTTTCTTTGGGCTTTCTTTCCCCTTTCTTGGGCTTTCTTTCCCCTTTCTTTGGGCTTTCTTTGGCCTTTCTTTGCGCTTTCTTTGGCTTTCTATGGGCTTTCTCTGGGCTTTCTTTGGGCTTTATTTGGGCTTTCTTTGGCTTTCTTTCCCCTTTCTTTGGGCTTTCTTTCCCCCTTTCTTTGGGCTTTCTTTCCCCTTTCTTTGGGCTTTCTTTGGGCTTTCTTTCCCCTTTCTTTGGGCTTTCTTTCCCCTTTCTTTGGGCTTTCTTTCCCCTTTCTTTGTGCTTTCTTTCCCCTTTCTTTGGGCTTTCTTTCCTCTTTCTTTGGGGTTTCTTTGGGCTTTCTTTGGGCTTTCTTTCCCCTTTCTTTGGGCTTTCCTTACCCTTTCTTTCCCCTTTCTTTGGGCTTTCTTTGGGCTTTCTTTCCCCTTTCTTTGGGCTTTCTTTGGGCTTTCTTTCCCTTTTCCTTGGGCTTTCTTTGGGCTTTCTTCCCCTTGTTTGGGCTTTCTTTGGGCTTTCTTTGGGCTTTCTTTGGGCTTTCTTTGGGCTTTCCTTGGGCTTTCTTTGGGCGATTCTTGGCCTTTCTTTGGCTTTTCTTTCCCATTTCTTTGGGCTTTCTTGGGCTTTCTTTCGGATTTCTTTGGGCTTTCTTTCCCCTTTCTTTGGGCTTTCTTTCCCCTTTCTTTGGGCTTTCTTTGGGCTTTCTTTGGGCTTTCTTTGGGCTTTCTTTGGGGTTTCTTTCCCCTTTCTTTGGGCTTTCTATTGGGCTTTCTTTCCCCTTTCTTTGGGCTTTCTTTGGGCTTTCCTTGGGCTTTCTTTCCCCTTTCTTTGGGCTTTCTTTTGGCTTTCTTTCCCCTTTCTTTAGGCTTTCTTTGGGCTTTCTTCGGGCTTTCTTTCCCCTTTCTTTGGGCTTTCTTTGGGCTTTCTTTTCCCTTTCTTTGGACTTTCTTTGGGCTTTCTTTCCCCTTTCTTTGGGCTTTCTTTGGGTATCTTCCCCTTTCTTTCCCCTTTCTTTGGACTTTCTTTGGGCTTTCTTTCCCCTTTCTTTGGGCTTTCTTTCCCCCTTTCTTTGGGCTTTCTTTCCCCTTTCTTTGGGCTTTCTTTCACCTTTCTTTGGGCTTTCTTTCCCCTTTCTTTGGGCTTTCTTTCCCCTTTCCTTGAGCTTTCTTTCCCCTTTCTTTGGGATTTCTTTCCCCTTTCTTTGGGCTTTCTTTCCCCTTTCTTTCCCCTTTATTTGGGCTTTCTTTGGGCTTTCTTTGGGCTGTCTTTGGGCTTTCTTTGGGCTTTCTTTGGGATTTCTTTGGGATTTCTTTTGGCTTTCTTTCCCCTTTCTTTGGGGCTTTCTTTCCCCTTTCTTGGGGCTTTCTTAGGGCTTTCTTTCCCCTTTCTTGGGCTTTCTTTGCCCTTTCTTAGTGCTTACTTTCCCCTTTCTTTGGGCTTTCTTTGGGCTTTCTCTCCCATTTCTTTGGGCTTTCTTTCCCTTTTCTTTGGGCTTTCTTTCCCCCTTTCTTTGGGCTTTCTTTCCCCTTTCTTTGGGCTTTCTTTGGGCTTTCTTTCCCCTTTCTTTGGGCTTTCTTTCCCCTGTCTTTGGGCTTTCTTTGGGCTTTCTTTCTCCTTTATTTTCCCTTTCTTTGGGCTTTCTTTCCCCTTTCTTTGGCTTTCTTTGGGCTTTCTTTCACCTTTCTTTGGGCTTTCTTTCCCCTTTCTTGGGCTTTCTTTGGGCTTTCTTTGGGATTTCTTTGGGATTTCATTGGGCTTTCTTTCCCCTTTCTTTGGGCTTTCTTTCCCCTTTCTTGTGGCTTTCTTTGGGCTTTCTTTGGGCTTTCTTTGCCCTTTCTTTGGGCTTTCTTTGGCCTTTCTTTGGGCTTTCTTGGGCTTTCGATGGGCTTTCTCTGGGCTTTCTTTGGGCTTTATTTGGGCTTTCTTTGGGCTTCTTTCCCCTTTCTTTGGCTTTCTTTGGGCTTTCTCTCCCCTTTCTTTGGCCTTTCTTTCCTCTTTCTTTGGGCTTTCTTTGGGCTTTCTTTGGCCTTTCTTTGGGCTTTCTTCGGGCTTTCTTTCCCCTTTCTTTGGGCTTTCTTTCCCCTTTCTTTGGGCTTTCTTTCCCCTTCCTTTGGGCTTTCTTTGGGCTTTCTTTGGGCTTTCTTTGGGCTTTCTTTGGGCTTTCTTCCCCTTTCTTTGGGCTTTCTTTGGGCTTTCTTTGGGCTTTCTATGGCCTTTCTATGGCCTTTCTCTGGGCTTTCTTTGGGCTTTCTTTGGGCTTTCTTTGGGCTTCTTTCCCCTTTCTTTGGGCTTTCTTTGGGCTTTCTTTCCCCTTTCTTTGGGCTTTCTTTCCCCTTTCTTTGGGCTTTCTTTCCCCTTTCTTTGGGCTTTCTTTGGGCTTTCTTTGGGCTTTCTTTGGGCTTTCTATGGGCTTTCTCTGGGTTTTCTTTGGGCTTTCTTTTGGCTTTCTTTGGGCTTTCTTTCCCCCTTTCTTTGGGCTTTCTTTGGGTTTTCTTTCCCTTTTCCTTGGGCTTTCTTTGGGCTTTCTTTCCCCTTTGTTTGGGCTTTCTTTGGGCTTTCTTTGGGCTTTCTTTGTGCTTCCTTTGGGCTTCCTTGGGCTTTCTTTGGGCTTTTTTTGGGCTTTCTTTCCCCTTTCTTTGGGCTTTCTTTCCCCTTTCTTGTGGCTTTCTTGTGGCTTTCTTTGGGCTTTCTTTCCCCTTTCTTTGGGCTTTCTTTGGCCTTTCTTTGGGCTTTCTTTGGGCATTCTATGGGCTTTCTCTGGGCTTTCTTTGGGCTTTATTTGGGCTTTCTTTGGCTTCTTTCCCCTTTCTTTGGGCTTTCTTTGGGCTTTCTTTCCCCTTTCTTTGGGCTTTCTTTGGGCTTTCTTTGGGCTTTCCTTGGGCTTCCTTTGGACTTTCTTTGGGCTTTCTTTGGAATTTCTTTGGATTTCTTTGGGCTTTCTTTCCCCCTTTCTTTGGGCTTTCTTTCCCCTTTCGTGGGGCTTTCTTTGGCCTTTCTTTGGGCTTTATTTGGGCTTTCTATGGGCTTTCTCTGGGCTTTCTTTGGGCTTTATTTGGGCTTTCTTTGGGCTTCTTTCCCCCTTTCTTTGGGCTTTCTTTGGGCTTTCTTTCCCCTTTCTTTGGCCTTTCTTTCCCCTTTCTTTGGGCTTTCTTTGGGCTTTCTTTGAGCTTTCTTTGGGCTTTCTTTGGGATTTCTTTGGGCTGTCTTTGGGCTTTCTTTGGGCTTTCTTTGGGATTTCCTTTGGCTTTCTTTCCCCTTTCTTTGGGATTTCTTTGGGCTTTCTTTGGCTTTTCCTTGGGCTTCCTTTGGGCTTTCTTTCCCCTTTCTTTGGGCTTTCTTTCCCCTTTCTTTGGCTTCTTTCTCCTTTCTTTGGGCTTTCTTTGGGCTTTCTTTCCCCTTTCTTTGGGCTTTCTTTCCCCTTTCTTTGGGCTTTCTTTCCCCCTTTCTTTGGGCTTCCTTTGGGCTTTCTTTGGGCTTTCTTGGGCTTTCTTTGGGATTTCTTGGGGTTTCTTTGGGCTTTCTTTCCCCTTTGTTTGGGCTTTCTTCCCCTTTCTTTTGGCTTTCTTTGCCTTTCTTTGGGCTTTCTTTCCCCTTCCTTTAGGCTTTCTTTGCCCTCTCTAAGGGCTTACTTTCCCCTTTCTTTGGGCTTTCTTTGGGCTTTCTTTCTCTTTCTTTGGGCTTTCTTTCCCCTTTCTTTGGGCTTTCTTTCCCCTTTCTTTGGGCTTCTTTCTCCTTTCTTTGGGCTTTCTTTGGGCTTTCTTTCCCCTTTCTTTGGGCTTTCTTTGGGCTTTCTTTGGGCTTTCTTTCCCCTTTCTTTGGGCTTTCTTTGGGCTTTCTTTCTCCTTTATTTTCCCTTTCTTTGGGCTTTCTTTCCCCTTTCTTTGGGCTTTCTTTGGGCTTCCTTTCCCCTTTCCTTGGGCTTTCTTTGGGCTTTCTTTGAAATTTCCTTGGGCTTTCTTTCCCCTTTCTTTGGGCTTTCTTTCCCCTTTCTTGTGGCTTTCTTTGGGTTTCTTTGGGCTTTCTTTCCCCTTTCTTTGGGCTTTCTTTCCCCTTTCTTTGGGCTTTCTTTGCCTTTCTTTGGGCTTTCATTGGGCTTTCTATGGGCTTTCTCTGGGCTTTCTTTGGCTTTATTTGGGCTTTCTTTGGGCTTTCTTTCCCCTTTCTTTGGGCTTTCTTTCCCCTTTGTTTGGGCTTTCTTTGGGCTTTCTTTCCCCTTTCTTTGGGCTTTCTTTCCCCTTTCTTTGGGCTTTCTTTCCCCTTTCTTTGTGCTTTCTTTCCCCTTTCTTTGGGCTTTCTTTCCTCTTTCTTTGGGCTTTCTTTGGGCTTTCTTTCCCCTTTCTTTGGGCTTTCTTTCCCCTTTCTTTGGGCTTTCTTTGGGCTTTCTTTCCCCTTTCTTTGGGCTTTCTTTGGGCTTTCTTTCCCCTTTCTTTGGGCTTTCTTTGGGCTTTCTTTCCCTTTTCCTTGGGCTTTCTTTGGGCTTTCTTTCCCCTTTGTTTGGGCTTTCTTTGGGCTTTCTTTGGGCTTTCTTTGGGCTTTCTTTGGCTTTCCTTGGGCTTTCTTTGGGCTTTTTTTGGCCTTTCTTTGGGCTTTCTTTCCCCGTTCTTTGGGCTTTCTTTGGGCTTTCTTTCGGATTTCTTTGGGCTTTCCTTCCCTTTCTTTGGGCTTTCTTTCCCCTTTCTTTAGGCTTTCTTTCCCCCTTTCTTTTGGATTTCTTTCCCCTTTCTTTGGGCTTTCTTTCCCCTTTCTTTGGGCTTTCTTTCCCCTTTCTTTCCCCTTTATTTGGGCTTTCTTTGGGCTTTCTTTGGGCTGTCTTTGGGCTTTCTTTGGGCTTTCTTTCCCCTTTCTTTGGCTTTCTTAACCCTTTCTTTCCCCTTTCTTTGGGCTTTCCTTGGGCTTCCTTTGGGCTTTCTTTGGGCTTTCTTTGGGCTTTCTTTGGGATTTCTTTGGGATTTCTTTGGGCTTTCTTTCCCCCTTTCTTTGGGCTTTCTTTCCCCTTTCTTGGGCTTTCTTTCCCCTTTCTTTGGGCTTTCTTTCCCCTTTCTTTGGGCTTTCTTTCCCTTTCATTCTGCTTTCTTTGGGCTTTCTTTGGCCTTTCTTTCGGCTTTCCTTCCCCTTTCTTTGGGCTTTCTTTCCCCTTTCTTTGGCTTTCTTTCCCCTTTCTTGGGATTTCTTTCCCCTTTCTTTGGGCTTTCTTTCCCCTTTCTTTGGGCTTTCTTTCCCCTTTCTTTGGGCTTTCTTTGGGCTTTCTTTGGGCTGTGTTTGGTCTTTCTTTGGGGCTCTCTTTGGGCTTTCTTTGGGCTTTCTTTCCCCTTTCTTTGGGCTTTCTTTGGGCTTTCTTTGGGCTTTCCTTGGGCTTCCTTTGGGCTTTCTTTGGGCTTTCTTTGGGCTTTCTTTGGGATTTCTTTGGGGTTTCTTTGGGCTTTCTTTCCCCTTTGTTTGGGCTTTCTTTCCCCTTTCTTTTGGCTTTCTTTGCCCTTTCTTTGGGCTTTCTTTGCCCTTTCTTTGGGCTTTCTTTGCCCTTTCTAAGGGCTTACTTTCCCCTTTCTTTGGGCTTTCTTTGGGCTTTCTTTCTCTTTCTTTGGGCTTTCTTTCCCCTTTCTTTGGGCTTTCTTTCCCCTTTCTTTGGGCTTCTTTCTCCTTTCTTTGGGGTTTCTTTGGGCTTTCTTTCCCCTTTCTTTGGGCTTTCTTTCCCCTTTCTTTGGGCTTTCTTTCCCCTTTCTTTGGGCTTTCTTTGGCTTTCTTTCTCCTTTATTTTCCCTTTCTTTGGGCTTTCTTTCCCCTTTCTTTGGGCTTTCTTTGGGCTTTCTTTCCCCTTTCCTTGGGCTTTCTTTGGGCTTTCTTTGAAATTTCCTTGGGCTTTCTTTCCCCCTTTCTTTGGCTTTCTTTCCCTTTCTTGTGGCTTTCTTTGGGCTTTCTTTGGGCTTTCTTTCCCCTTTCTTTGGGCTTTCTTTCCCCTTTCTTTGGGCTTTCTTTGGCCTTTCTTTGGGCTTTCTTTGGGCTTTCTATGGGCTTTCTCTGGGCTTTCTTCGGGCTTTATTTGGGCTTTCTTTGGGCTTTCTTTCCCCTTTCTTTGGGCTTTCTTTCCCCTTTCTTTGGGCTTTCTTTGGGCTTTCTTTCCCCTTTCTTTGGGCTTTCTTTCCCCTTTCTTTGGGCTTTCTTTCCCCTTTCTTTGGGCTTTCTTTCCTCTTTCTTTGGGCTTTCTTTGGGCTTTCTTTCCCCTTTCTTTGGGCTTCTTTACCCTTTTTTGTGCTTTCTTTGGGCTTTCTTTCCCCTTTCTTTGGGCTTTCTTTCCCCTTTCTTTGGGCTTTCTTTGGGCTTTCTTTCCCCTTTCTTTGGGCTTTCTTTCCCCTTTCTTTGGGCTTTCTTTCCCCTTTCTTTGGGCTTTCTTTCCTCTTTCTTTGGGCTTTCTTTGGGCTTTCTTTCCCCTTTCTTTGGGCTTTCTTTCCCCTTTCTTTGGGCTTTCTTTGGGCTTTCTTTCCCCTTTCTTTGGGCTTTCTTTCCCCTTTCTTTGGGCTTTCTTTGGGCTTTCTTTCTCCTTTATTTTCCCTTTCTTTGGTCTTTCTTTCCCCTTTCTTTGGGCTTTCTTTGGGCTTTCTTTGGGCTTTCTTTGGGCTTTCTTTCACCTTTCTTTGGGCTTTCTTTCCCCTTTCCTTGGGCTTTCTTTGGGCTTTCTTTGGGATTTCTTTGGGATTTCTTTGGGCTTTCTTTCCCCTTTCTTTGGGCTTTCTTTCCCCTTTCTTGTGGCTTTCTTTGGGCTTTCTTTGGGCTTTCTTTCCCTTTCTTTGGGCTTTCTTTGGCCTTTCTTTGGACTTTCTTTGGGCTTTCTATGGGCTTTCTCTGGGCTTCTTTGGGCTTTATTGGTCTTTCTTTGGGCTTCTTTCCCCTTTCTTTGGGCTTTCTTTGGGCTTTCTTTCCCCTTTCTTTGGCCTTTCTTTCCACCTTTCTTTTGGGCTTTCTTTCCCCTTTCTTTGGGCTTTCTTTCCCCCTTTCTTTGGGCTTTCTTTCCCCTTTCTTTGGGCTTTCTTTCCCCTTTCTTTGGGCTTTCTTTCCCCTTTCTTTGGGCTTTCTTTGGGCTTTCTTTCTCCTTTATTTTCCCTTTCTTTGGGCTTTCTTTCCCCTTTCTTTGGGCTTTTTTTGGGCTTTCTTTCCCCTTTCCTTGGGCTTTCTTTGGGATTTCTTTGGGCTTTCTTTCCCCTTTCTTTGGGCTTTCTTTCCCCTTTCTTGTGGCTTTCTTTGGGCTTTCTTTGGGCTTTCATTCCCTTTCTTTGGGCTTTCTTTCCCCTTTCTTTGGGCTTTCTTTGGCCTTTCTTTGGGCTTTCTTTGGGCTTTCTATGGGCTTTCTCTGGGCTTTCTTTGGGCTTTATTGGGGCTTTCTTTGGGCTTTCTTTCCCCTTTCTTTGGGCTTTCTTTCCCCTTTTCTTGTGCTTTTTTTCCCCTTTCTTTGTGCTTTCTTTCCCCTTTCTTTGGGCTTTCTTTCCTCTTCTTTGGGCTTTCTTTGGGCTTTCTTTCCCCTTTCTTTGGGCTTTCTTTCCACTTTCTTTGGGCTTTCTTTCCCCTTTCTTTGGGCTTTCTTTGGGCTTTCTTTCCCTTTTCCTTGGGCTTTCTTTGGGCTTTCTTTCCCCCTTTGTTGGGCTTTCTTTGGGCTTTCTTTGGGCTTTCCTTGGCTTTCTTGGGCATTTTTTGGGCTTTCTTTCCCCTTTCTTTGGGCTTTCTTTCCCCTTTCTTGTGGCTTTCTTGTGGCTTTCTTTGGGCTTTCTTTCCCCTTTCTTTGGGCTTTCTTTGGCCTTTCTTTGGGCTTTCTTTGGCTTTCTATGGGCTTTCTCTGGGCTTTCTTTGGGCTTTATTTGGCTTTCTTTGGGCTTCTTTCCCCTTTCTTTGGGCTTTCTTTGGGCTTTCTTTCCCCTTTCTTTGGCCTTTCTTTCCCCTTTCTTTGGGCTTTCTTTGGGCTTCTTTGGGATTTCTTAGGGCTTTCTTTGGGCTTTCTTTGGGCTTTCTTTCCCCTTTCTTTGCGCTTTTTTTCCCCTTTCTTTGGGCTTTCTTTCCCCTTTCTTTGGGCTTTCTTTGGGCTTTCTTTCTCCTTTATTTTCCCTTTCTTTGGGCTTTCTTTCCCCTTTCTTTGGGCTTTCTTTGGGCTTTCTTTGGGATTTCTTTGGGCTTTCTTTCCCCTTTCTTTGGGCTTTCTTTCCCCTTTCTTTTGGCTTTCTTTGGGCTTTCTATGGGCTTTCTCTGGGCTTTCTTTGGCTTTATTTGGGCTTTCTTTGGGCTTCTTTCCCCTTTCTTTGGGCTTTCTTTGGGCTTTCTTTCCCCTTTCTTTGGCATTTCTTTCCCCTTTCTTTGGGCTTTCTTTGGGCTTTCTTTGGGCTTTCTTTCCCCTTTCTTTGGCTTTCTTTCCCCTCTCTTTGGGCTTTCTTTCCGCTTTCTTTGGCCTTTCTTTCCCCTTTCTTTGGGCTTTCTTTCTCCTTTCTTTGGGCTTTCTTTGGGCTTTCTTTGTGCTTTCTTTCCCCTTTCTTTGGGCTTTCTTTCCCCTTTCTTTGGGCTTTCTTTCCGCTTTCTTTCCCCTTTCTTTGGGCTTTCTTTGGGCTTTCTTTGGGCTGTCTTTGGGCTTTCTTTTGGCTTTCTTTGGGCTTTCTTTGGACTTTCTTTCCCCTTTCTTTGGGCTTTCTTTGGGCTTTCTTTGGGCTTTCCTTGGGCTTTCTTTGGGCTTTCTTTGGGCTTTCTTTGGGCTTTCTTTGGGATTTCTTTGGGATTTCTTTGGGCTTTCTTTCCCCTTTCTTTGGGCTTTCTTTCCCCTTTCTTTGGGCTTTCTTTCCCCTTTCTTTGGGCTTTCTTTGGGCTTTCTTTCCCCTTTCTTTGGGCTTTCGTTGGGCTTTCTTTCCCCTTTCTTGGGCTTTCTTTGGGCTTTCTTTCCCTTTCTTTGGGCTTTCTTTGGGCTTTCTTTCCTCTTTCTTTGGGCTTTCTTTGGGCTTTCTTTCCCCCTTTCTTTGGGCTCTTTCCCCTTTCTTGTGGCTTTCTTGTGGCTTTCTTTGGGCTTTCTTTCCCCTTTCGTTGGGCTTTCTTTGGCCTTTCTTTGGGCTTTCTTTGGGCTTTCTATGGGCTTTCTCTGGGCTTTCTTTGGGCTTTATTGGGCTTTCTTTGGGCTTCTTTCCCCTTTCTTTGGGCTTCCTTTGGGCTTTCTTTCCCCTTTCTTTGGGCTTTCTTTGGGCTTTCTTTGGGCTTTCCTTGGGCTTCCTTTGGGCTTTCTTTGGGCTTTCTTTGGAATTTCTTTGGGATTTCTTTGGGCTATCTTACCCTTTCTTTGGGCTTTCTTTCCCCTTCCGTGGGCTTTCTTTGGCCTTTCTTTGGGCTTTCTTTGGGCTTTCTATGGGCTTTCTCTGGGCTTTCTTTGGGCTTTATTTGGCTTTCTTTGGGCTTCTTTCCCCTTTCTTTGGGCTTTCTTTGGGCTTTCTTTCCCCTTTCTTTGGCCTTTCTTTCCCCTTTCTTTGGGCTTTCTTTGGGCTTTCTTTGGGCTTTCTTTGGGCTTTCCTTGGGCTTTCTTTCCCTTTCTTTGGGCTTTCTTTCCCCTTTCTTGGGGCTTTCTTTCCCCTTTCTTTGGGCTTTCTTCCCCCTTTCTTTGGGCTTTCTTTGGGATTTCTTTGGGCTTTCTCTTCCCTTTCTTTGGGCTTTCTTCCCCTTTGTTTGGGATTTCTTTCCCCTTTCTTTGGGATTTCTTTCCCCTTTCTTTGGGCTTTCTTTCCCCTTTCTTTGGGCTTTCTTTCCCCTTTCTTTCACCTTTCTTTGGGCTCACTTTGGGATTTCTTTGGGCTGTCTTTGGGCTTTCTTTGGGCTTTCTTTGGGATATCCTTTGGCTTTCTTTCCCCTTTCTTTGGGTTTTCTTTGGGCTTTCTTTGGGCTTTCCTTGGGCTTCCTTTGGGCTTTCTTTGGGCTTTCTTTCCCCTTTCTTTGGGCTTTCTTTCCCCTTTCTTTGGGCTTTCTTTCCCCTTCTTTGGGCTTTCTTTGGGCTTTCTTTCTCCTTTATTTTCCCTTTCTTTGGGCTTTCTTTCCCCTTTCTTTGGGCTTTCTTTGGGCTTCCTTTCCCCTTTCCTTGGGCTTTCTTTGGGCTTTCTTTGAAATTTCCTTGGGCTTTCTTTCCCCCTTTCTTTGGGCTTTCTTTCCCCTTTCTTGTGGCTTTCTTTGGGTTTCTTTGGGCTTTCTTTCCCCTTTCTTGGGCTTTCTTTCCCCTTTCTTTGGGCTTTCTTTGGCCTTTCTTTGGGCTTTCATTGGGCTTTCTATGGGCTTTCTCTGGGCTTTCTTTGGGCTTTATTTGGGCTTTCTTTGGGCTTTCTTTCCCCTTTCTTTGGCTTTCTTTCCCCTTTGTTTGGGCTTTCTTTGGGCTTTCTTTCCCCTTTCTTTGGCTTTCTTTCCCCTTTTCTTTGGGCTTTCTTTCCCCCTTTCTTTGTGCTTTCTTTCCCCTTTCTTTGGGCTTTCTTTCCTCTTTCTTTGGGCTTTCTTTGGGCTTTCTTTCCCCTTTCTTTGGGCTTTCTTTCCCCTTTCTTTGGGCTTTCTTTGGGCTTTCTTTCCCCTTTCTTTGGGCTTTCTTTGGGCTTTCTTTCCCCTTTCTTTGGCTTTCTTTGGGCTTTCTTTCCCTTTTCCTTGGGCTTTCTTTGGGCTTTCTTTCCCCTTTGTTTGGGCTTTCTTTGGGCTTTCTTTGGGCTTTCTTTGGGCTTTCCTTGGGCTTTCTTTGGGCTTTTTTTGGCCTTTCTTTGGGCTTTCTTTCCCCTTTCTTTGGGCTTTCTTTGGGCTTTCTTTCGGATTTCTTTGGGCTTTCCTTCCCCATTCTTTGGGCTTTCTTTCCCCTTTCTTTAGGCTTTCTTTCCCCTTTCTTTGGATTTCTTTCCCCTTTCTTTGGGCTTTCTTTCCCCTTTCTTTGGGCTTTCTTTCCCCTTTCTTTCCCCTTTATTTGGGCTTTCTTTGTGGGCTTTCTTTGGGCTTTCTTTGGGCTGTCTTTGGCTTTCTTTGGGCTTTCTTTCCCTTTCTTTGGCTTTCTTAACCCTTTCTTTCCCTTTCTTTGGGCTTTCCTTGGGCTTCCTTTGGGCTTTCTTTGGGCTTTCTTTGGGCTTTCTTTGGGATTTCTTTGGGATTTCTTTGGGCTTTCTTTCCCCTTTCTTTGGGCTTTCTTTCCCCTTTCTTTGGGCTTTCTTTCCCTTTCTTTGGGCTTTCTTTCCCCTTTCTTTGGGCTTTCTTTCCCTTTCATTCTGCTTTCTTTGGGCTTTCTTTGCCTTTCTTTCGGCTTTCCTTCCCCTTTCTTTGGGCTTTCTTTCCCCTTTCTTTGGCTTTCTTTCCCCTTTCTTGTGGTTTCTTTCCCCTTTCTTTGGGCTTTCTTTCCCCTTTCTTTGGGCTTTCTTTCCCCTTTCTTTGGCTTTCTTTGGCTGTGTTTGGTCTTTCTTTGGGCTCTCTTTGGGCTTTCTTTGGGCTTTCTTTCCCCTTTCTTTGGCTTTCTTTGGGCTTTCTTTGGGCTTTCCTTGGGCTTCCTTTGGGCTTTCTTTGGGCTTTCTTTGGGCTTTCTTTGGGATTTCTTTGGGGTTTCTTTGGGCTTTCTTTCCCCTTTGTTTGGGCTTTCTTTCCCTTTCTTTTGGCTTTCTTTGCCCTTTCTTAGGGCTTTCTTTGCCCTTTCTTTGGGCGCCCTTTCTAAGGGCTTACTTTCCCCTTTCTTTGGGCTTTCTTTGGGCTTTCTTTCTCTTTCTTTGGGCTTTCTTTCCCCTTTCTTTGGGCTTTCTTTCCCCTTTCTTTGGGCTTCTTTCTCCTTTCTTTGGGCTTTCTTTGGGCTTTCTTTCCCCTTTCTTTGGGCTTTCTTTCCCCTTTCTTTGGGCTTTCTTTGGGCTTTCTTTCCCCTTTCCTTGGGCTTTCTTTGGGCTTTCTTTGAAATTTCCTTGGGCTTTCTTTCCCCTTTCTTGTGGCTTTCTTTGGGCTTTCTTTGGGCTTTCTTTCCCCTTTCTTTGGGCTTTCTTTCCCCTTTCTTTGGGCTTTCTTTGGCCTTTCTTTGGGCTTTCTTTGGGCTTTCTATGGGCTTTCTCTGGGCTTTCTTCGGGCTTTATTTGGGCTTTCTTTGGGCTTTCTTTCCCCTTTCTTTGGGCTTTCTTTCCCCTTTCTTTGGGCTTTCTTTGGGCTTTCTTTCCCCTTTCTTTGGGCTTTCTTTCCCCTTTCTTTGGGCTTTCTTTCCCCTTTCTTTGGGCTTTCTTTCCTCTTTCTTTGGGCTTTCTTTGGGCTTTCTTTCCCCTTTCTTTGGGCTTTCTTTCCCCTTTTTTTGTGCTTTCTTTGGGCTTTCTTTCCCCTTTCTTTGGGCTTTCTTTGGGCTTTCTTTCCCCTTTCTTTGGGCTTTCTTTGGGCTTTCTTTCCCTTTTCCTTGGGCTTTCTTTGGGCTTTCTTTCCCCTTTGTTTGGGCTTTCTTTGGGCTTTCTTTGGGCTTTCTTTGGGCTTTCTTTGGGCTTTCCTTGGGCTTTCTTTGGGCTTTTTTTGGCCTTTCTTTGGGCTTTCTTTCCCCTTTCTTTGGGCTTTCTTTGGGCTTTCTTTCGGCTTTCTTTGGGCTTTCTTTCCCCTTTCTTTGGGCTTTCTTTCCCCTTTCTTTGGGTTTTCTTTCCCCTTTCTTTGGGCTTTCTTTCCCCTTTCTTTGGGCTTTCTTTCCCCTTTCTTTGGGATTTCTTTCCCCTTTCTTTGGGCTTTCTTTCCCCTTTCTTTGGGCTTTCTTTCCCCTTTCTTTCCCCTTTATTTGGGCTTTCTTTGGGCTTTCTTTGGGCTGTCTTTGGGCTTTCTTTGGGCTTTCTTTCCCCTTTCTTTGGGCTTTCTTAACCCTTTCTTTCCCCTTTCTTTGGGCTTTCCTTGGGCTTCCTTTGGGCTTTCTTTGGGCTTTCTTTGGGCTTTCTTTGGGATTTCTTTGGGATTTCTTTGGGCTTTCTTTCCCCTTTCTTTGGGCTTTCTTTCCCCTTTCTTGGGGCTTTCTTAGGGCTTTCTTTCCCCTTTCTTTGGGCTTTCTTTGCCCTTTCTTTGGGATTTCTTTCCCCTTTCTTAGTGCTTACTTTCCCCTTTCTTTGGGCTTTCTTTGGGCTTTCTCTCCCATTTCTTTGGGCTTTCTTTCCCTTTTCTTTGGGCTTTCTTTCCCCTTTCTTTGGGCTTTCTTTCCCCTTTCTTTGGGCTTTCTTTGGGCTTTCTTTCCCCTTTCTTTGGGCTTTCTTTCCCCTTTCTTTGGGCTTTCTTTGGGCTTTCTTTCTCCTTTATTTTCCCTTTCTTTGGTCTTTCTTTCCCCTTTCTTTGGGCTTTCTTTGGGCTTTCTTTGGGCTTTCTTTCACCTTTCTTTGGGCTTTCTTTCCCCTTTCCTTGGGCTTTCTTTGGGCTTTCTTTGGGATTTCTTTGGGATTTCTTTGGGCTTTCTTTCCCCTTTCTTTGGGCTTTCTTTCCCCTTTCTTGTGGCTTTCTTTGGGCTTTCTTTGGGCTTTCTTTCCCCTTTCTTTGGGCTTTCTTTGGCCTTTCTTTGGACTTTCTTTGGGCTTTCTATGGGCTTTCTCTGGGCTTTCTTTGGGCTTTATTTGGGCTTTCTTTGGGCTTCTTTCCCCTTTCTTTGGGCTTTCTTTGGGCTTTCTTTCCCCTTTCTTTGGCCTTTCTTTCCCCTTTCTTTGGGCTTTCTTTGGGCTTTCTTTGGGCTTTCTTTGGGCTTTCTTTCCCCTTTCTTTGGGCTTTCTTTCCCCTTTCTTTGGGCTTTCTTTCCCCTTTCTTTGGGCTTTCTTTGGGCTTTCTTTCTCCTTTATTTTCCCTTTCTTTGGGCTTTCTTTCCCCTTTCTTTGGGCTTTTTTTGGGCTTTCTTTCCCCTTTCCTTGGGCTTTCTTTGGGATTTCTTTGGGCTTTCTTTCCCCTTTCTTTGGGCTTTCTTTCCCCTTTCTTGTGGCTTTCTTTGGGCTTTCTTTGGGCTTTCATTCCCCTTTCTTTGGGCTTTCTTTCCCCTTTCTTTGGGCTTTCTCTGGGCTTTCTTTGGGCTTTATTTGGGCTTTCTTTGGGCTTCTTTCCCCTTTCTTTGGGCTTTCTTTGGGCTTTCTTTCCCCTTTCTTTGGCCTTTCTTTCCCCTTTCTTTGGGCTTTCTTTGGGCTTTCTTTGGGCTTTCTTTGGGCTTTCTTTCCCCTTTCTTTGGGCTTTCTTTCCCCTTTCTTTGGGCTTTCTTTCCCCTTTCTTTGGGCTTTCTTTGGGCTTTCTTTCCCCTTTCTTTGGCCTTTCTTTCCCCTTTCTTTGGGCTTTCTTTGGGCTTTCTTTGGGCTTTCTTTGGGCTTTCCTTGGGCTTTCTTTCGCTTTCTTTGGGCTTTCTTTGGGCTTTCCTTGGGCTTTCTTTCCCCTTTCTTTGGGCTTTCTTTCCCCTTTCTTGGGGCTTTCTTTCCCCTTTCTTTGGGCTTTCTTCCCCCTTTCTTTGGGCTTTCTTTGGGATTTCTTTGGGCTTTCTCTTCCCTTTCTTTGGGCTTTCTTCCCCTTTGTTTGGGATTTCTTTCCCCTTTCTTTGGGATTTCTTTCCCCTTTCTTTGGGCTTTCTTTCCCCTTTCTTTGGGCTTTCTTTCCCCTTTCTTTCACCTTTCTTTGGGCTTTCTTTGGGATTTCTTTGGGCTGTCTTTGGGCTTTCTTTGGGCTTTCTTTGGGATATCCTTTGGCTTTCTTTCCCCTTTCTTTGGGTTTTCTTTGGGCTTTCTTTGGGCTTTCCTTGGGCTTCCTTTGGGCTTTCTTTGGGCTTTCTTTCCCCTTTCTTTGGGCTTTCTTTCCCCTTTCTTTGGGCTTTCTTTCCCCTTTCTTTGGGCTTTCTTTCTCCTTTATTTTCCCTTTCTTTGGGCTTTCTTTCCCCTTTCTTTGGGCTTTCTTTGGGCTTCCTTTCCCCTTTCCTTGGGCTTTCTTTGGGCTTTCTTTGAAATTTCCTTGGGCTTTCTTTCCCCTTTCTTTGGGCTTTCTTTCCCCTTTCTTGTGGCTTTCTTTGGGTTTCTTTGGGCTTTCTTTCCCCTTTCTTTGGGCTTTCTTTCCCCTTTCTTTGGGCTTTCCTTGGCCTTTCTTTGGGCTTTCATTGGGCTTTCTATGGGCTTTCTCTGGGCTTTCTTTGGGCTTTATTTGGGCTTTCTTTGGGCTTTCTTTCCCCTTTCTTTGGGCTTTCTTTCCCCTTTGTTTGGGCTTTCTTTGGGCTTTCTTTCCCCTTTCTTTGGGCTTTCTTTCCCCTTTCTTTGGGCTTTCTTTCCCCTTTCCTTGTGCTTTCTTTCCCCTTTCTTTGGGCTTTCTTTCCTCTTTCTTTGGGCTTTCTTTGGGCTTTCTTTCCCCTTTCTTTGGGCTTTCTTTCCCCTTTCTTTGGGCTTTCTTTGGGCTTTCTTTCCCCTTTCTTTGGGCTTTCTTTGGGCTTTCTTTCCCCTTTCTTTGGGCTTTCTTTGGGCTTTCTTTCCCTTTTCCTTGGGCTTTCTTTGGGCTTTCTTTCCCCTTTCTTTGGGCTTTCTTTCCCCTTTCTTTCACCTTTCTTTGGGCTTTCTTTGGGATTTCTTTGGCCTTTCTTTGGGCTTTCTTTGGGCTTTCTATGGGCTTTCTCTGGGCTTTCTTTGGGCTTTATTTGGGCTTTCTTTGGGCTTTCTTTCCCCTTTCTTTGGGCTTTCTTTCCCCTTTCTTTGTGCTTTTTTTCCCCTTTCTTTGTGCTTTCTTTCCCCTTTCTTTGGGCTTTCTTTCCTCTTTCTTTGGGCTTTCTTTGGGCTTTCTTTCCCCTTTCTTTGGGCTTTCTTTCCACTTTCTTTGGGCTTTCTTTCCCCTTTCTTTGGGCTTTCTTTGGGCTTTCTTTCCCTTTTCCTTGGGCTTTCTTTGGGCTTTCTTTCCCCTTTGTTTGGGCTTTCTTTGGGCTTTCTTTGGGCTTTCTTTGGGCTTTCCTTGGGCTTTCTTTGGGCTTTTTTTGGGCTTTCTTTCCCCTTTCTTTGGGCTTTCTTTCCCCTTTCTTGTGGCTTTCTTGTGGCTTTCTTTGGGCTTTCTTTCCCCTTTCTTTGGGCTTTCTTTGGCCTTTCTTTGGGCTTTCTTTGGGCTTTCTATGGGCTTTCTCTGGGCTTTCTTTGGGCTTTATTTGGGCTTTCTTTGGGCTTCTTTCCCCTTTCTTTGGGCTTTCTTTGGGCTTTCTTTCCCCTTTCTTTGGCCTTTCTTTCCCCTTTCTTTGGGCTTTCTTTGGGCTTTCTTTGGGATTTCTTAGGGCTTTCTTTGGGCTTTCTTTGGGCTTTCTTTCCCCTTTCTTTGGGCTTTTTTTCCCCTTTCTTTGGGCTTTCTTTCCCCTTTCTTTGGGCTTTCTTTGGGCTTTCTTTCTCCTTTATTTTCCCTTTCTTTGGGCTTTCTTTCCCCTTTCTTTGGGCTTTCTTTGGGCTTTCTTTGGGATTTCTTTGGGCTTTCTTTCCCCTTTCTTTGGGCTTTCTTTCCCCTTTCTTGTGGCTTTCTTTGGGCTTTCTATGGGCTTTCTCTGGGCTTTCTTTGGGCTTTATTTGGGCTTTCTTTGGGCTTCTTTCCCCTTTCTTTGGGCTTTCTTTGGGCTTTCTTTCCCCTTTCTTTGGCATTTCTTTCCCCTTTCTTTGGGCTTTCTTTGGGCTTTCTTTGGGCTTTCTTTCCCCTTTCTTTGGGCTTTCTTTCCCCTCTCTTTGGGCTTTCTTTCCGCTTTCTTTGGCCTTTCTTTCCCCTTTCTTTGGGCTTTCTTTCTCCTTTCTTTGGGCTTTCTTTGGGCTTTCTTTGGGCTTTCTTTCCCCTTTCTTTGGGCTTTCTTTCCCCTTTCTTTGGGCTTTCTTTCCGCTTTCTTTCCCCTTTCTTTGGGCTTTCTTTGGGCTTTCTTTGGGCTGTCTTTGGGCTTTCTTTTGGCTTTCTTTGGGCTTTCTTTGGACTTTCTTTCCCCTTTCTTTGGGCTTTCTTTGGGCTTTCTTTGGGCTTTCCTTGGGCTTTCTTTGGGCTTTCTTTGGGCTTTCTTTGGGATTTCTTTGGGATTTCTTTGGGCTTTCTTTCCCCTTTCTTTGGGCTTTCTTTCCCCTTTCTTTGGGCTTTCTTTCCCCTTTCTTTGGGCTTTCTTTGGGCTTTCTTTCCCCTTTCTTTGGGCTTTCGTTGGGCTTTCTTTCCCCTTTCTTTGGGCTTTCTTTGGGCTTTCTTTCCCCTTTCTTTGGGCTTTCTTTGGGCTTTCTTTCCTCTTTCTTTGGGCTTTCTTTGGGCTTTCTTTCCCCTTTCTTTGGGCTCTTTCCCCTTTCTTGTGGCTTTCTTGTGGCTTTCTTTGGGCTTTCTTTCCCCTTTCTTTGGGCTTTCTTTGGGCTTTCTATGGGCTTTCTCTGGGCTTTCTTTGGGCTTTATTTGGGCTTTCTTTGGGCTTCTTTCCCCTTTCTTTGGGCTTTCTTTGGGCTTTCTTTCCCCTTTCTTTGGGCTTTCTTTGGGCTTTCTTTGGGCTTTCCTTGGGCTTCCTTTGGGCTTTCTTTGGGCTTTCTTTGGAATTTCTTTGGGATTTCTTTGGGCTATCTTTACCCTTTCTTTGGGCTTTCTTTCCCCTTCCGTGGGGCTTTCTTTGGCCTTTCTTTGGGCTTTCTTTGGGCTTTCTATGGGCTTTCTCTGGGCTTTCTTTGGGCTTTATTTGGGCTTTCTTTCCCCTTTCTTTGGCCTTTCTTTCCCCTTTTTTTGGGCTTTCTTTGGGCTTTCTTTGGGCTTTCTTTGGGCTTTCCTTGGGCTTTCTTTCCCCTTTCTTTGGGCTTTCTTTCCCCTTTCTTGGGGCTTTCTTTCCCCTTTCTTTGGGCTTTCTTCCCCCTTTCTTTGGGCTTTCTTTGGGATTTCTTTGGGCTTTCTCTTCCCTTTCTTTGGGCTTTCTTCCCCTTTGTTTGGGATTTCTTTCCCCTTTCTTTGGGATTTCTTTCCCCTTTCTTTGGGCTTTCTTTCCCCTTTCTTTGGGCTTTCTTTCCCCTTTCTTTCACCTTTCTTTGGGCTTTCTTTGGGATTTCTTTGGGCTGTCTTTGGGCTTTCTTTGGGCTTTCTTTGGGATATCCTTTGGCTTTCTTTCCCCTTTCTTTGGGTTTTCTTTGGGCTTTCATTGGGCTTTCCTTGGGCTTCCTTTGGGCTTTCTTTGGGCTTTCTTTGGGCTTTCTTTGGGCTTTCTTTGGGCTTTCTTTCCCCTTTCTTTGGGCTTTCTTTCCCCTTTCTTGGGGCTTTCTTTGGGCTTTCTTTGGGCTTTCTTTCCCCTTTCTTTGGGCTTTCTTTCCCCTTTCTTTGGGCTTTCTTTGGGCTTTCTTTGGGCTTTCTTTGGGCTTTCCTTCCCCTTTCTTTGGGCTTTCTTTGGGCTTTCTTTGGGCTTTCTTTGGGCTTTCTATGGGCTTTCTCTGGGCTTTCTTTGTGCTTTCTTTGGGCTTTCTTTGGGCTTCTTTCTCCTTTCTTTGGGCTTTCTTTGGGCTTTCTTTCCCCTTTCTTTGGGCTTTCTTTGGGCTTTCTTTGGGCTTTCTTTCCCCTTTCTTTGGGCTTTCTTTCCCCTTTCTTTGGGCTTTCTTTCCCCTTTCTTTGGGCTTTCTTTCCCCTTTCCTTGGGCTTTCTTTCCACTTTCTTTGGGCTTTCTTTCATCTTTCTTTGGGCTTTCTGGTGGCTTTCTTTCCCCTTTCTTTGGGCTTTCTTTCCCCTTTCTTTGGGCTTTCTTTGGGCTTTCTTTCCCCTTTCTTTGGGCTTTCTTTGGGCTTTCTTTCCCCTTACTTTGGGCTTTCTTTGGGCTTTCTTTCCCCTTTCTTTGGGCTTTCTATTCACTTTCTTTCCCCTTTCTTTAGGCTTTCTTTGGGCTTTCTTTGGGCTTTCTTTCCCCTTTCTTTGGGCTTTCTTTCCCCTTTCTTTGGACTTTCTTTGGGCTTTCTTTCCCCTTTCTTTGGGCTTTCTTTGGGCTATCTTCCCCTTTCTTTCCCCTTTCTTTGGGCTTTCTTTCCCCTTTCTTTGGGCTTTCTTTGGGCTTTCTTTGGGCTTTCTTTCCCCTTTCTTTGGGCTTTCTTTCCCCTTTCTTTGGGCTTTCTTTCCCCTTTCTTTGGGCTTTCTTTCCCTTTCATTCTGCTTTCTTTGGGCTTTCTTTGGCCTTTCTTTCGGCTTTCCTTCCCCTTTCTTTGGGCTTTCTTTCCCCTTTCTTTGGCTTTCTTTCCCCTTTCTTTGGGATTTCTTTCCCCTTTCTTTGGGCTTTCTTTCCCCTTTCTTTGGGCTTTCTTTCCCCTTTCTTTGGGCTTTCTTTGGGCTTTCTTTGGGCTGTGTTTGGTCTTTCTTTGGGCTTTCTTTGGGCTTTCTTTGGGCTTTCTTTCCCCTTTCTTTGGGCTTTATTTGGGCTTTCTTTGGGCTTTCCTTGGGTTTCCTTTGGGCTTTCTTTGGGCTTTCTTTGGGTTTCTTTGGGATTTCTTTGGGATTTCTTTGGGCTTTTTTTCCCCTTTCTTTGGGCTTTCTTTCCCCTTTCTTTTGGCTTTCTTTGCCCTTTCTTTGGGCTTTCTTTGCCCTTTCTTTGGGCTTTCTTTCCCCTTTCTTAGGGCTTACTTTCCCCTTTCTTTGGGCTTTCTTTGGGCTTTCTTTCTCTTTCTTTGGGCTTTCTTTCCCCTTTCTTTGGGCTTTCTTTGGGCTTTCTTTCCCCTTTCTTTGGGCTTTCTTTGGGCTTTCTTTCTCCTTTATTTTCCCTTTCTTTGGGCTTTCTTTCCCCTTTCTTTGGGCTTTCTTTGGGCTTTCTTTCCCCTTTCCTTGGGCTTTCTTTGGGCTTTCTTTGGGATTTCCTTGGGCTTTCTTTCCCCTTTCTTTGGGCTTTCTTTCCCCTTTCTTGTGGCTTTCTTTGGGCTTTCTTTGGGCTTTCTTTCCCCTTTCTTTGGGCTTTCTTTCCCCTTTCTTTGGGCTTTCTTTGGCCTTTCTTTGGGCTTTCTTTGGGCTTTCTATGGGCTTTCTCTGGGCTTTCTTTGGGCTTTATTTGGGCTTTCTTTGGGCTTTCTTTCCCCTTTCTTTGGGCTTTCTTTCCCCTTTCTTTGGGCTTTCTTTGGGCTTTCTTTGGGCTTTCTTTGGGCTTTCTTTGGGCTTTCTTTCCCCTTTCTTTGGGCTTTCTTTCCCCTTTCTTTTGGCTTTCTTTCCCCTTTCTTTGGGCTTTCTTTCCCCTTTCTTTGGGCTTTCTTTGGGATTTCTTTGGGCTTTCTTTCCCCTTTCTTTGGGCTTTCTTTGGGCTTTCTTTGGGCTTTCTTTGGGCTTTCTTTGGGCTTTCCTTCCCCTTTCTTTGGGCTTTCTTTGGGCTTTCTTTGGGCTTTCTTTGGGCTTTCTTTGGGATTCTTTCCCCTTTCTTTGGGCTTTCTTTGGGCTTTCTTTCCCCTTTCTTTGGGCTTTCTTTGGGCTTTCTTTGAGCTTCCTTTGGGCTTACTTTGGGCTTTCTTTGGGCTTTCTTTCCCCTTTCTTTGGGCTTTCTTTGGGCTTTCTTTCCCCTTTCTTTGGGCTTTCTTTCCCCTTTCTTTGGGCTTTCTTTCCCCTTTCTTTGTGCTTTCTTTCCCCTTTCTTTGGGCTTTCTTTCCCCTTTCTTTGAGCTCTCTTTGGGCTTTCTTTCCCTTTTCCTTGGGGTTTCTTTGGGCTTTCTTTCCCCTTTGTTTGGGCTTTCTTTGGGCTTTCTTTGGGCTTTCTTTGGGCTTTCCTTGGGCTTTCTTTGGGCTTTTTTTGGCCTTTCTTTGGGCTTTCTTTCCCCTTTCTTTGGGCTTTCTTTGGGCTTTCTTTCGGCTTTCTTTGGGCTTTCTTTCCCCTTTGTTTGGGCTTTCTTTGGGCTTTCTTTCACCTTTCTTTGGGCTTTCTTTCCCCTTTCCTTGGGCTTTCTTTGGGCTTTCTTTGGGATTTCTTTGGGATTTCTTTGGGCTTTCTTTCCCCTTTCTTTGGGCTTTCTTTCCCCTTTCTTGTGGCTTTCTTTGGGCTTTCTTTGGGCTTTCTTTCCCCTTTCTTTGGGCTTTCTTTGGCCTCTCTTTGGGCTTTCTTTGGGCTTTCTTTGGGCTTTCTTTCCCCTTTCTTTGGGCTTTCTTTGGGCTTTCTTTGGGCTTTCTTTGGGCTTTCTTTCCCCTTTCTTTGGGCTTTCTTTTGGCTTTCTTTCCCCTTTCTTTAGGCTTTCTTTGGGCTTTCTTCGGGCTTTCTTTCCCCTTTCTTTGGGCTTTCTTTGGGCTTTCTTTCCCCTTTCTTTGGACTTTCTTTGGGCTTTCTTTCCCCTTTCTTTGGGCTTTCTTTGGGCTATCTTCCCCTTTCTTTCCCCTTTCTTTGGGCTTTCTTTGGGCTTTCTTTCCCCTTTCTTTGGGCTTTCTTTGGGCTTTCTTTCCCCTTTCTTTGGGCTTTCTTTCCCCTTTCTTTGGGCTTTCTTTCCCCTTTCTTTGGGCTTTCTTTCCCCTTTCTTTGGGCTTTCTTTCCCCTTTCTTTGGGCTTTCTTTCCCCTTTCTTTCCCCTTTATTTGGGCTTTCTTTGGGCTTTCTTTGGGCTGTCTTTGGGCTTTCCTTGGGCTTTCTTTCCCCTTTCTTTGGGCTTTCTTAACCCTTTCTTTCCCCTTTCTTTGGGCTTTCCTTGGGCTTCCTTTGGGCTTTCTTTGGGCTTTCTTTGGGCTTTCTTTGGGATTTCTTTGGGATTTCTTTGGGCTTTCTTTCAACTTTTTTTGGGCTTTCTTTCCCCTTTCTTGGGGCTTTCTTAGGGCTTTCTTTCCCCTTTCTTTGGGCTTTCTTTGCCCTTTCTTTGGGCTTTCTTTCCCCTTTCTTAGTGCTTACTTTCCCCTTTCTTTGGGCTTTCTTTGGGCTTTCTCTCCCATTTCTTTGGGCTTTCTTTCCCCTTTCTTTGGGCTTTCTTTCCCCTTTCTTTGTGCTTTCTTTGGGCTTTCTTTCCCCTTTCTTTGGGCTTTCTTTCCCCTTTCTTTGGGCTTTCTTTCCCCTTTCTTTGGGCTTTCTTTGGGCTTTCTTTCTCCTTTATTTTCCCTTTCTTTGGGCTTTCTTTCCCCTTTCTTGGGGCTTTCTTTGGGTTTCTTTGGGCTTTCTTTCACCTTTCTTTGGGCTTTCTTTCCCCTTTCCTTGGGCTTTCTTTGGGCTTTCTTTGGGATTTCTTTGGGATTTCTTTGGGCTTTCTTTCCCCTTTCTTTGGGCTTTCTTTCCCCTTTCTTGTGGCTTTCTTTGGGCTTTCTTTGGGCTTTCTTTCCCCTTTCTTTGGGCTTTCTTTGGCCTTTCTTTGGGCTTTCTTTGGGCTTTCTATGGGCTTTCTCTGGGCTTTCTTTGGGCTTTATTTGGGCTTTCTTTGGGCTTCTTTCCCCTTTCTTTGGGCTTTCTTTGGGCTTTCTTTCCCCTTTCTTTGGCCTTTCTTTCTCCTGTCTTTGGGCTTTCTTTGGGCTTTCTTTGGGCTTTCTTTGGGCTTTCTTTGGGCTTTCTTTCCCCTTTCTTTGTGCTTTCTTTCCCCTTTCTTTGGGCTTTCTTTCTCCTTTATTTTCCCTTTCTTTGGGCTTTCTTTCCCATTTCTTTGGGCTTTCTTTGGGCTTTCTTTCCCCTTTCCTTGGGCTTTCTTTGGGCTTTCCTTGGGATTTCTTTGGGCTTTCTTTCCCCTTTCTTTGGGCTTTCTTTCCCCTTTCTTGTGGCTTTCTTTGGGCTTTCTTTCCCCTTTCTTTGGGCTTTCTTTCCCCTTTCTTTGGGCTTTCTTTGGCCTTTCTTTGGGCTTTCTTTGGGCTTTCTATGGGCTTTCTCTGGGCTTTCTTTGGGCTTTATTTGGGCTTTCTTTGGGCTTTCTTTCCCCTTTCTTTGGCCTTTCTTTCCCCTTTCTTTGGGCTTTCTTTGGGCTTTCTTTCCCCTTTCTTTGGGCTTTCTTTCCCCTTTCTTTGGGCTTTCTTTCCCCTTTCTTTGGGCTTTCTTTCCTCTTTCTTTGGGCTTTCTTTGGGCTTTCTTTCCCCTTTGTTTGGGCTTTCTTTCCCCTTTCTTTGGGCTTTCTTTGGGCTTTCTTTCCCCTTTCTTTGGGCTTTCTTTGGGCTTTCTTTCCCCTTTCTTTGGGCTTTCTTTGGGCTTTCTTTCCCCTTTCCTTGGGCTTTCTTTGGGCTTTCTTTGGGATTTCTTTGGGATTTCTTTGGGCTTTCTTTCCCCTTTCTTTGGGCTTTCTTTCCCCTTTCTTGTGGCTTTCTTTGGGCTTTCTTTGGGCTTTCTTTCCCCTTTCTTTGGGCTTTCTTTGGCCTTTCTTTGGGCTTTCTTTGGGCTTTCTATGGGCTTTCTCTGGGCTTTCTTTGGGCTTTATTTGTGCTTTCTTTGGGCTTCTTTCCCCTTTCTTTGGGCTTTCTTTGGGCTTTCTTTCCCCTTTCTTTGGCCTTTCTTTCCCCTTTCTTTGGCCTTTCTTTGGGCTTTCTTTGGGCTTTCTTTGGGCTTCCTTTGGGCTTTCTTTCCCCTTTCTTTGGGCTTTCTTTGGGCTTTCTTTCTCCTTTATTTTCCCTTTCTTTGGGCTTTCTTTCCCCTTTCTTTGGGCTTTCTTTGGGCTTTCTTTCCCCTTTCCTTGGGCTTTCTTTGGGCTTTCTTTGGGATTTCTTTGGGCTTTCTTTCCCCTTTCTTTGGGCTTTCTTTCCCCTTTCTTGTGGCTTTCTTTGGGCTTTCTTTCCCCTTTCTTTGGGCTTTCTTTCCCCTTTCTTTGGGCTTTCTTTGGCCTTTCTTTGGGCTTTCTTTGGGCTTTCTATGGGCTTTCTCTGGGCTTTCTTTGGGCTTTATTTGGGCTTTCTTTGGGCTTTCTTTCCCCTTTCTTTGGCCTTTCTTTCCCCTTTCTTTGGGCTTTCTTTGGGCTTTCTTTCCCCTTTCTTTGGGCTTTCTTTCCCCTTTCTTTGGGCTTTCTTTCCCCTTTCTTTGTGCTTTCTTTCCCCTTTCTTTGGGCTTTCTTTCCTCTTTCTTTGGGCTTTCTTTGGGCTTTCTTTCCCCTTTCTTTGGGCTTTCTTTCCCCTTTCTTTGGGCTTTCTTTGGGCTTTCTTTCCCCTTTCTTTGGGCTTTCTTTGGGCTTTCTTTCCCCTTTCTTTGGGCTTTCTTTGGGCTTTCTTTCCCTTTTCCTTGGGCTTTCTTTGGGCTTTCTTTCCCCTTTGTTTGGGCTTTCTTTGGGCTTTCTTTGGGCTTTCTTTGGGCTTTCTTTGGGCTTTCCTTGGGCTTTCTTTGGGCTTTTTTTGGGCTTTCTTTCCCCTTTCTTTGGGCTTTCTTTCCCCTTTCTTGTGGCTTTCTTGTGGCTTTCTTTGGGCTTTCTTTCCCCTTTCTTTGGGCTTTCTTTCCCCTTTCTTTGGGCTTTCTTTGGGCTTTCTTTGGGCTTTCTCTGGGCTTTCTTTGGGCTTTATTTGGGCTGTCTTTGGGCTTCTTTCCCCTTTCTTTGGGCTTTCTTTGGGCTTTCTTTCCCCTTTCTTTGGCCTTTCTTTCCCCTTTCTTTGGGCTTTCTTTGGGCTTTCTTTGGGCTTTCTTTGGGCTTTCTTTGGGCTTTCTTTGGCCTTTCTTTCCCCTTTCTTTGGGCTTTCTTTGGGCTTTCTTTGGGCTTTCTTTGGGCTTTCTTTGGGCTTTCTTTGGGCTTTCTTTCCCCTTTCTTTGGGCTTTCTTTCCCCTTTCTTTGGGCTTTCTTTCCCCTTTCTTTGGGCTTTCTTTGGGCTTTCTTTCTCCTTTATTTTCCCTTTCTTTGGGCTTTCTTTCCCCTTTCTTTGGGCTTTCTTTGGGCTTTCTTTCCCCTTTCCTTGGGCTTTCTTTGGGCTTTCTTTGGGATTTCTTTGGGCTTTCTTTCCCCTTTCTTTGGGCTTTCTTTCCCCTTTCTTGTGGCTTTCTTTGGGCTTTCTATGGGCTTTCTCTGGGCTTTCTTTGGGCTTTATTTGGGCTTTCTTTGGGCTTCTTTCCCCTTTCTTGGGGCTTTCTTTGGGCTTTCTTTCCCCTTTCTTTGGCCTTTCTTTCCCCTTTCTTTGGGCTTTCTTTGGGCTTTCTATGGGCTTTCTTTGGGCTTTCTTTCCCCTCTCTTTGGGCTTTCTTTCCGCTTTCTTTGGCCTTTCTTTCCCCTTTCTTTGGGCTTTCTTTCTCCTTTCTTTGGGCTTTCTTTGGGCTTTCTTTGGGCTTTCTTTCCCCTTTCTTTGGGCTTTCTTTCCCCTTTCTTTGGGCTTTCTTTCCCCTTTCTTTGGGCTTTCTTTCCCCTTTCTTTGGGCTTTCTTTCCGCTTTCTTTCCCCTTTCTTTGGGCTTTCTTTGGGCTTTCTTTGGGCTGTCTTTGGGCTTTCTTTTGGCTTTCTTTGGGCTTTCTTTGGGCTTTCTTTCCCCTTTCTTTGGGCTTTCTTTGGGCTTTCTTTGGGCTTTCCTTGGGCTTCCTTTGGGCTTTCTTTGGGCTTTCTTTGGGCTTTCTTTGGGATTGCTTTGAGATTTCTTTGGGCTTTCTTTCCCCTTTCTTTGGGCTTTCTTTCCCCTTTCTTGGGGCTTTCTTTGCGCTTTCTTTGGGCTTTCTTTGGGCTTTCTTTCCCCTTTCTTTGGGCTTTCGTTGGGCTTTCTTTCCCCTTTCTTTGGGCTTTCTTTGGGCTTTCTTTCCCCTTTCTTTGGGCTTTCTTTGGGCTTTCTTTGGGCTTTCTTTCCCCTTTCTTTGGGCTTTCTCTCCCCTTTCTTTGGTCTTTCTTTCCCCGTTCTTTGGGCTTTCTTTCCCCTTTCTTTGGGCTTTCTTTGGGCTTTCTTTCTCCTTTATTTTCCCTTTCTTTGGGCTTTCTTTCCCCTTTCTTTGGGCTTTCTTTGGGCTTTCTTTGTGCTTTCTTTGGGCTTTCTTTCCCCTTTCTTTGGGCATTCTTTGGGCTTTCTTTGGGCTTTCTTTCCCCTTTCTTTGGGCTTTCTTTGGGCTTTCTTTCCCCTTTCTTTGGGCTTTCTTTCCCCTTTCTTGTGGCTTTCTTTGGGCTTTCTATGGGCTTTCTCTGGGCTTTCTTTGGGCTTTATTTGGGCTTTCTTTGGGCTTCTTTCCCCTTTCTTGGGGCTTTCTTTGGGCTTTCTTTCCCCTTTCTTTGGCCTTTCTTTCCCCTTTCTTTGGGCTTTCTTTGGGCTTTCTTTGGGCTTTCTTTCCCCTTTCTTTGGGCTTTCTTTCCCCTCTCTTTGGGCTTTCTTTCCGCTTTCTTTGGCCTTTCTTTCCCCTTTCTTTGGGCTTTCTTTCTCCTTTCTTTGGGCTTTCTTTGGGCTTTCTTTGGGCTTTCTTTCCCCTTTCTTTGGGCTTTCTTTCCCCTTTCTTTGGTCTTTCTTTCCCCTTTCTTTGGGCTTTCTTTCCCCTTTCTTTGGGCTTTCTTTCCGCTTTCTTTCCCCTTTCTTTGGGCTTTCTTTGGGCTTTCTTTGGGCTGTCTTTGGGCTTTCTTTTGGCTTTCTTTGGGCTTTCTTTGGGCTTTCTTTCCCCTTTCTTTGGGCTTTCTTTGGGCTTTCTTTGGGCTTTCCTTGGGCTTCCTTTGGGCTTTCTTTGGGCTTTCTTTGGGCTTTCTTTGGGATTGCTTTGGGATTTCTTTGGGCTTTCTTTCCCCTTTCTTTGGGCTTTCTTTCCCCTTTCTTGGGGCTTTCTTTGCGCTTTCTTTGGGCTTTCTTTGGGCTTTCTTTCCCCTTTCTTTGGGCTTTCGTTGGGCTTTCTTTCCCCTTTCTTTGGGCTTTCTTTGGGCTTTCTTTCCCCTTTCTTTGGGCTTTCTTTGGGCTTTCTTTCCCCTTTCTTTGGGCTTTCTTTGGGCTTTCTTTCCCCTTTCTTTGGGCTTTCTCTCCCCTTTCTTTGGTCTTTCTTTCCCCGTTCTTTGGGCTTTCTTTCCCCTTTCTTTGGGCTTTCTTTGGGCTTTCTTTCTCCTTTATTTTCCCTTTCTTTGGGCTTTCTTTCCCCTTTCTTTGGGCTTTCTTTCCCCTTTCTTTGGGCTTTCTTTGGGCTTTCTTTCCCCTTTCTTTGGGCATTCTTTGGGCTTTCTTTGGGCTTTCTTTCCCCTTTCTTTGGGCTTTCTTTGGGCTTTCTTTGAGCTTCCTTTGGGCTTTCTTTGGGCTTTCTTGGGGCTTTCTTTCGGCCTTCTTTGTGCTTTCTTTCCCCTTTCTTTGGGCTTTCTTTCCCCTTTCTTTGGGCTTTCTTTGGGCTTTCTTTCCCCTTTCTTTGGGCTTTCTTTGGGCTTTCTTTCCCCTTTCCTTGGGCTTTCTTTGGGCTTTCTTTGGGATTTCTTTGGGCTTTCTTTCCCCTTTCTTTGGGCTTTCTTTCCCCTTTCTTGTGGCTTTCTTTGGGCTTTCTATGGGCTTTCTCTGGGCTTTCTTTGGGCTTTATTTGGGCTTTCTTTGGGCTTCTTTCCCCTTTCTTGGGGCTTTCTTTGGGCTTTCTTTCCCCTTTCTTTGGCCTTTCTTTCCCCTTTCTTTGGGCTTTCTTTGGGCTTTCTATGGGCTTTCTTTCCCCTTTCTTTGGGCTTTCTTTCCCCTCTCTTTGGGCTTTCTTTCCGCTTTCTTTGGCCTTTCTTTCCCCTTTCTTTGGGCTTTCTTTCTCCTTTCTTTGGGCTGTCTTTGGGCTTTCTTTGGGCTTTCTTTCCCCTTTCTTTGGGCTTTCTTTCCCCTTTCTTTGGGCTTTCTTTCCCCTTTCTTTGGGCTTTCTTTGGGCTTTCTTTCCCCTTTCTTTGGGCTTTCTTTCCCCTTTCTTTGGGCTTTCTTTCCCCTTTCTTTGTGCTTTCTTTCCCCTTTCTTTGGGCTTTCTTTCCCCTTTCTTTGAGCTCTCTTTGGGCTTTCTTTCCCTTTTCCTTGGGGTTTCTTTGGGCTTTCTTTCCCCTTTGTTTGGGCTTTCTTTGGGCTTTCTTTGGGCTTTCTTTGGGCTTTCTTTGGGCTTTCCTTGGGCTTTCTTTGGGCTTTTTTTGGCCTTTCTTTGGGCTTTCTTTCCCCTTTCTTTGGGCTTTCTTTCCCCTTTGTTTGGGCTTTCTTTGGGCTTTCTTTCACCTTTCTTTGGGCTTTCTTTCCCCTTTCCTTGGGCTTTCTTTGGGCTTTCTTTGGGATTTCTTTGGGATTTCTTTGGGCTTTCTTTCCCCTTTCTTTGGGCTTTCTTTCCCCTTTCTTGTGGCTTTCTTTGGGCTTTCTTTGGGCTTTCTTTCCCCTTTCTTTGGGCTTTCTTTGGCCTCTCTTTGGGCTTTCTTTGGGCTTTCTTTGGGCTTTCTTTCCCCTTTCTTTGGGCTTTCTTTGGGCTTTCTTTGGGCTTTCTTTGGGCTTTCTTTCCCCTTTCTTTGGGCTTTCTTTTGGCTTTCTTTCCCCTTTCTTTAGGCTTTCTTTGGGCTTTCTTCGGGCTTTCTTTCCCCTTTCTTTGGGCTTTCTTTGGGCTTTCTTTCCCCTTTCTTTGGACTTTCTTTGGGCTTTCTTTCCCCTTTCTTTGGGCTTTCTTTGGGCTATCTTCCCCTTTCTTTCCCCTTTCTTTGGGCTTTCTTTGGGCTTTCTTTCCCCTTTCTTTGGGCTTTCTTTGGGCTTTCTTTCCCCTTTCTTTGGGCTTTCTTTCCCCTTTCTTTGGGCTTTCTTTCCCCTTTCTTTGGGCTTTCTTTCCCCTTTCTTTGGGCTTTCTTTCCCCTTTCTTTGGGCTTTCTTTCCCCTTTCTTTGGGCTTTCTTTCCCCTTTCTTTCCCCTTTATTTGGGCTTTCTTTGGGCTTTCTTTGGGCTGTCTTTGGGCTTTCCTTGGGCTTTCTTTCCCCTTTCTTTGGGCTTTCTTAACCCTTTCTTTCCCCTTTCTTTGGGCTTTCCTTGGGCTTCCTTTGGGCTTTCTTTGGGCTTTCTTTGGGCTTTCTTTGGGATTTCTTTGGGATTTCTTTGGGCTTTCTTTCCCCTTTCTTTGGGCTTTCTTTCCCCTTTCTTGGGGCTTTCTTAGGTCTTTCTTTCCCCTTTCTTTGGGCTTTCTTTGCCCTTTCTTTGGGCTTTCTTTCCCCTTTCTTAGTGCTTACTTTCCCCTTTCTTTGGGCTTTCTTTGGGCTTTCTCTCCCATTTCTTTGGGCTTTCTTTCCCCTTTCTTTGGGCTTTCTTTCCCCTTTCTTTGTGCTTTCTTTGGGCTTTCTTTCCCCTTTCTTTGGGCTTTCTTTCCCCTTTCTTTGGGCTTTCTTTCCCCTTTCTTTGGGCTTTCTTTGGGCTTTCTTTCTCCTTTATTTTCCCTTTCTTTGGGCTTTCTTTCCCCTTTCTTGGGGCTTTCTTTGGGTTTCCTTGGGCTTTCTTTCACCTTTCTTTGGGCTTTCTTTCCCCTTTCCTTGGGCTTTCTTTGGGCTTTCTTTGGGATTTCTTTGGGATTTCTTTGGGCTTTCTTTCCCCTTTCTTTGGGCTTTCTTTCCCCTTTCTTGTGGCTTTCTTTGGGCTTTCTTTGGGCTTTCTTTCCCCTTTCTTTGGGCTTTCTTTCCCCTTTCTTGTGGCTTTCTTTGGGCTTTCTTTGGGCTTTCTTTCCCCTTTCTTAGTGCTTACTTTCCCCTTTCTTTGGGCTTTCTTTGGGCTTTCTCTCCCATTTCTTTGGGCTTTCTTTCCCCTTTCTTTGGGCTTTCTTTCCCCTTTCTTTGTGCTTTCTTTGGGCTTTCTTTCCCCTTTCTTTGGGCTTTCTTTCCCCTTTCTTTGGGCTTTCTTTCCCCTTTCTTTGGGCTTTCTTTGGGCTTTCTTTCTCCTTTATTTTCCCTTTCTTTGGGCTTTCTTTCCCCTTTCTTGTGGCTTTCTTTGGGCTTTCTTTGGGCTTTCTTTCCCCTTTCTTTGGGCTTTCTTTGGCCTTTCTTTGGGCTTTCTTTGGGCTTTCTATGGGCTTTCTCTGGGCTTTCTTCGGGCTTTATTTGGGCTTTCTTTGGGCTTCTTTCCCCTTTCTTTGGGCTTTCTTTGGGCTTTCTTTCCCCTTTCTTTGGCCTTTCTTTCTCCTGTCTTTGGGCTTTCTTTGGGCTTTCTTTGGGCTTTCTTTGGGCTTTCTTTGGGCTTTCTTTGGGCTTTCTTTCCCCTTTCTTTGGGCTTTCTTTCCCTTTCTTTGGGCTTTCTTTGGGCTTTCTTTCTCCTTTATTTTCCCTTTCTTTGGGCTTTCTTTCCCATTTCTTTGGGCTTTCTTTGGGCTTTCTTTCCCCTTTCCTTGGGCTTTCTTTGGGCTTTCCTTGGGATTTCTTTGGGCTTTCTTTCCCCTTTCTTTGGGCTTTCTTTCCCCTTTCTTGTGGCTTTCTTTGGGCTTTCTTTCCCCTTTCTTTGGGCTTTCTTTCCCCTTTCTTTGGGCTTTCTTTGGCCTTTCTTTGGGCTTTCTTTGGGCTTTCTATGGGCTTTCTCTGGGCTTTCTTTGGGCTTTATTTGGGCTTTCTTTGGGCTTTCTTTCCCCTTTCTTTGGCCTTTCTTTCCCCTTTCTTTGGGCTTTCTTTGGGCTTTCTTTCCCCTTTCTTTGGGCTTTCTTTCCCCTTTCTTTGGGCTTTCTTTCCCCTTTCTTTGAGCTTTCTTTCCCCTTTCTTTGGGCTTTCTTTCCTCTTTCTTTGGGCTTTCTTTGGGCTTTCTTTCCCCTTTCTTTGGGCTTTCTTTCCCCTTTCTTTGGGCTTTCTTTGGGCTTTCTTTCCCCTTTCTTTGGGCTTTCTTTGGGCTGTCTTTCCCCTTTCTTTGGGCTTTCTTTGGGCTTTCTTTCCCCTTTCCTTGGGCTTTCTTTGGGATTTCTTTGGGATTTCTTTGGGCTTTCTTTCCCCTTTCTTTGGGCTTTCTTTCCCCTTTCTTGTGGCTTTCTTTGGGCTTTCTTTGGGCTTTCTTTCCCCTTTCTTTGGGCTTTCTTTGGCCTTTCTTTGGGCTTTCTTTGGGCTTTCTATGGGCTTTCTCTGGGCTTTCTTTGGGCTTTATTTGTGCTTTCTTTGGGCTTCTTTCCCCTTTCTTTGGGCTTTCTTTGGGCTTTCTTTCCCCTTTCTTTGGCCTTTCTTTCCCCTTTCTTTGGCCTTTCTTTGGGCTTTCTTTGGGCTTTCTTTGGGCTTCCTTTGGGCTTTCTTTCCCCTTTCTTTGGGCTTTCTTTCCCCTTTCTTTGGGCTTTCTTTGGGCTTTCTTTCTCCTTTATTTTCCCTTTCTTTGGGCTTTCTTTCCCCTTTCTTTGGGCTTTCTTTGGGCTTTCTTTCCCCTTTCCTTGGGCTTTCTTTGGGCTGTCTTTGGGCTTTCCTTGGGCTTTCTTTCCCCTTTCTTTGGGCTTTCTTTCCCCTTTCTTGTGGCTTTCTTTGGGCTTTCTTTCCCCTTCCTTTGGGCTTTCTTTCCCCTTTCTTTGGGCTTTCTTTGGCCTTTCTTTGGGCTTTCTTTGGGCTTTCTATGGGCTTTCTCTGGGCTTTCTTTGGGCTTTATTTGGGCTTTCTTTGGGCTTTCTTTCCCCTTTCTTTGGCCTTTCTTTCCCCTTTCTTTGGGCTTTCTTTGGGCTTTCTTTCCCCTTTCTTTGGGCTTTCTTTCCCCTTTCTTTGGGCTTTCTTTCCCCTTTCTTTGTGCTTTCTTTCCCCTTTCTTTGGGCTTTCTTTCCTCTTTCTTTGGGCTTTCTTTGGGCTTTCTTTCCCCTTTCTTTGGGCTTTCTTTCCCCTTTCTTTGGGCTTTCTTTGGGCTTTCTTTCCCCTTTCTTTGGGCTTTCTTTGGGCTTTCTTTCCCCTTTCTTTGGGCTTTCTTTGGGCTTTCTTTCCCTTTTCCTTGGGCTTTCTTTGGGCTTTCTTTCCCCTTTGTTTGGGCTTTCTTTGGGCTTTCTTTGGGCTTTCTTTGGGCTTTCTTTGGGCTTTCCTTGGGCTTTCTTTGGGCTTTTTTTGGCCTTTCTTTGGGCTTTCTTTCCCCTTTCTTTGGGCTTTCTTTGGGCTTTCTTTCGGCTTTCTTTGGGCTTTCTTTCCCCTTTGTTTGGGCTTTCTTTGGGCTTTCTTTCACCTTTCTTTGGGCTTTCTTTCCCCTTTCCTTGGGCTTTCTTTGGGCTTTCTTTGGGATTTCTTTGGGATTTCTTTGGGCTTTCTTTCCCCTTTCTTTGGGCTTTCTTTCCCCTTTCTTGTGGCTTTCTTTGGGCTTTCTTTGGGCTTTCTTTCCCCTTTCTTTGGGCTTTCTTTGGCCTCTCTTTGGGCTTTCTTTGGGCTTTCTTTGGGCTTTCTTTCCCCTTTCTTTGGGCTTTCTTTGGGCTTTCTTTGGGCTTTCTTTGGGCTTTCTTTCCCCTTTCTTTGGGCTTTCTTTTGGCTTTCTTTCCCCTTTCTTTAGGCTTTCTTTGGGCTTTCTTTGGGCTTTCTTTCCCCTTTCTTTGGGCTTTCTTTGGGCTTTCTTTCCCCTTTCTTTGGACTTTCTTTGGGCTTTCTTTCCCCTTTCTTTGGGCTTTCTTTGGGCTATCTTCCCCTTTCTTTCCCCTTTCTTTGGGCTTTCTTTGGGCTTTCTTTCCCCTTTCTTTGGGCTTTCTTTGGGCTTTCTTTCCCCTTTCTTTGGGCTTTCTTTCCCCTTTCTTTGGGCTTTCTTTCCCCTTTCTTTGGGCTTTTTTTCCCCTTTCTTTGGGCTTTCTTTCCCCTTTCTTTGGGCTTTCTTTCCCCTTTCTTTGGGCTTTCTTTCCCCTTTCTTTCCCCTTTATTTGGGCTTTCTTTGGGCTTTCTTTGGGCTGTCTTTGGGCTTTCCTTGGGCTTTCTTTCCCCTTTCTTTGGGCTTTCTTAACCCTTTCTTTCCCCTTTCTTTGGGCTTTCCTTGGGCTTCCTTTGGGCTTTCTTTGGGCTTTCTTTGGGCTTTCTTTGGGATTTCTTTGGGATTTCTTTGGGCTTTCTTTCCCCTTTCTTTGGGCTTTCTTTCCCCTTTCTTGGGGCTTTCTTAGGGCTTTCTTTCCCCTTTCTTTGGGCTTTCTTTGCCCTTTCTTTGGGCTTTCTTTCCCCTTTCTTAGTGCTTACTTTCCCCTTTCTTTGGGCTTTCTTTGGGCTTTCTCTCCCATTTCTTTGGGCTTTCTTTCCCCTTTCTTTGGGCTTTCTTTCCCCTTTCTTTGTGCTTTCTTTGGGCTTTCTTTCCCCTTTCTTTGGGCTTTCTTTCCCCTTTCTTTGGGCTTTCTTTCCCCTTTCTTTGGGCTTTCTTTGGGCTTTCTTTCTCCTTTATTTTCCCTTTCTTTGGGCTTTCTTTCCCCTTTCTTGGGGCTTTCTTTGGGTTTCTTTGGGCTTTCTTTCACCTTTCTTTGGGCTTTCTTTCCCCTTTCCTTGGGCTTTCTTTGGGCTTTCTTTGGGATTTCTTTGGGATTTCTTTGGGCTTTCTTGCCCCTTTCTTTGGGCTTTCTTTCCCCTTTCTTGTGGCTTTCTTTGGGCTTTCTTTGGGCTTTCTTTCCCCTTTCTTTGGGCTTTCTTTGGCCTTTCTTTGGGCTTTCTTTGGGCTTTCTATGGGCTTTCTCTGGGCTTTCTTTGGGCTTTATTTGGGCTTTCTTTGGGCTTCTTTCCCCTTTCTTTGGGCTTTCTTTGGGCTTTCTTTCCCCTTTCTTTGGCCTTTCTTTCCCCTTTCTTTGGGCTTTCTTTGGGCTTTCTTTGGGCTTTCTTTGGGCTTCCTTTGGGCTTTCTTTCCCCTTTCTTTGGGCTTTCTTTCCCCTTTCTTTGGGCTTTCTTTGGGCTTTCTTTCTCCTTTATTTTCCCTTTCTTTGGGCTTTCTTTCCCATTTCTTTGGGCTTTCTTTGGGCTTTCTTTCCCCTTTCCTTGGGCTTTCTTTGGGCTTTCCTTGGGATTTCTTTGGGCTTTCTTTCCCCTTTCTTTGGGCTTTCTTTCCCCTTTCTTGTGGCTTTCTTTGGGCTTTCTTTCCCCTTTCTTTGGGCTTTCTTTCCCCTTTCTTTGGGCTTTCTTTGGCCTTTCTTTGGGCTTTCTTTGGGCTTTCTATGGGCTTTCTCTGGGCTTTCTTTGGGCTTTATTTGGGCTTTCTTTGGGCTTTCTTTCCCCTTTCTTTGGCCTTTCTTTCCCCTTTCTTTGGGCTTTCTTTGGGCTTTCTTTCCCCTTTCTTTGGGCTTTCTTTCCCCTTTCTTTGGGCTTTCTTTCCCCTTTCTTTGGGCTTTCTTTGGCCTTTCTTTGGGCTTTCTTTGGGCTTTCTATGGGCTTTCTCTGGGCTTTCTTTGGGCTTTATTTGGGCTTTCTTTGGGCTTCTTTCCCCTTTCTTTGGGCTTTCTTTGGGCTTTCTTTCCCCTTTCTTTGGCCTTTCTTTCCCCTCTCTTTGGGCTTTCTTTGGGCTTTCTTTGGGCTTTCTTTGGGCTTCCTTTGGGCTTTCTTTCCCCTTTCTTTGGGCTTTCTTTCCCCTTTCTTTGGGCTTTCTTTGGGCTTTCTTTCTCCTTTATTTTCCCTTTCTTTGGGCTTTCTTTCCCATTTCTTTGGGCTTTCTTTGGGCTTTCTTTCCCCTTTCCTTTGGCTTTCTTTGGGCTTTCCTTGGGATTTCTTTGGGCTTTCTTTCCCCTTTCTTTGGGCTTTCTTTCCCCTTTCTTGTGGCTTTCTTTGGGCTTTCTTTCCCCTTTCTTTGGGCTTTCTTTCCCCTTTCTTTGGGCTTTCTTTGGCCTTTCTTTGGGCTTTCTTTGGGCTTTCTATGGGCTTTCTCTGGGCTTTCTTTGGGCTTTATTTGGGCTTTCTTTGGGCTTTCTTTCCCCTTTCTTTGGCCTTTCTTTCCCCTTTCTTTGGGCTTTCTTTGGGCTTTCTTTCCCCTTTCTTTGGGCTTTCTTTCCCCTTTCTTTGGGCTTTCTTTCCCCTTTCTTTGAGCTTTCTTTCCCCTTTCTTTGGGCTTTCTTTCCTCTTTCTTTGGGCTTTCTTTGGGCTTTCTTTCCCCTTTCTTTGGGCTTTCTTTCCCCTTTCTTTGGGCTTTCTTTGGGCTTTCTTTCCCCTTTCTTTGGGCTTTCTTTGGGCTTTCTTTCCCCTTTCTTTGGGCTTTCTTTGGGCTTTCTTTCCCCTTTCCTTGGGCTTTCTTTGGGCTTTCTTTGGGATTTCTTTGGGATTTCTTTGGGCTTTCTTTCCCCTTTCTTTGGGCTTTCTTTCCCCTTTCTTGTGGCTTTCTTTGGGCTTTCTTTGGGCTTTCTTTCCCCTTTCTTTGGGCTTTCTTTGGCCTTTCTTTGGGCTTTCTTTGGGCTTTCTATGGGCTTTCTCTGGGCTTTCTTTGGGCTTTATTTGTGCTTTCTTTGGGCTTCTTTCCCCTTTCTTTGGGCTTTCTTTGGGCTTTCTTTCCCCTTTCTTTGGCCTTTCTTTCCCCTTTCTTTGGCCTTTCTTTGGGCTTTCTTTGGGCTTTCTTTGGGCTTCCTTTGGGCTTTCTTTCCCCTTTCTTTGGGCTTTCTTTCCCCTTTCTTTGGGCTTTCTTTGGGCTTTCTTTCTCCTTTATTTTCCCTTTCTTTGGGCTTTCTTTCCCCTTTCTTTGGGCTTTCTTTGGGCTTTCTTTCCCCTTTCCTTGGGCTTTCTTTGGGCTTTCTTTGGGATTTCTTTGGGCTTTCTTTCCCCTTTCTTTGGGCTTTCTTTCCCCTTTCTTGTGGCTTTCTTTGGGCTTTCTTTCCCCTTTCTTTGGGCTTTCTTTCCCCTTTCTTTGGGCTTTCTTTGGCCTTTCTTTGGGCTTTCTTTGGGCTTTCTATGGGCTTTCTCTGGGCTTTCTTTGGGCTTTATTTGGGCTTTCTTTGGGCTTTCTTTCCCCTTTCTTTGGCCTTTCTTTCCCCTTTCTTTGGGCTTTCTTTGGGCTTTCTTTCCCCTTTCTTTGGGCTTTCTTTCCCCTTTCTTTGTGCTTTCTTTCCCCTTTCTTTGGGCTTTCTTTCCTCTTTCTTTGGGCTTTCTTTGGGCTTTCTTTCCCCTTTCTTTGGGCTTTCTTTCCCCTTTCTTTGGGCTTTCTTTGGGCTTTCTTTCCCCTTTCTTTGGGCTTTCTTTGGGCTTTCTTTCCCCTTTCTTTGGGCTTTCTTTGGGCTTTCTTTCCCTTTTCCTTGGGCTTTCTTTGGGCTTTCTTTCCCCTTTGTTTGGGCTTTCTTTGGGCTTTCTTTGGGCTTTCTTTGGGCTTTCTTTGGGCTTTCCTTGGGCTTTCTTTGGGCTTTTTTTGGGCTTTCTTTCCCCTTTCTTTGGGCTTTCTTTCCCCTTTCTTGTGGCTTTCTTGTGGCTTTCTTTGGGCTTTCTTTCCCCTTTCTTTGGGCTTTCTTTCCCCTTTCTTTGGGCTTTCTTTGGGCTTTCTTTGGGCTTTCTCTGGGCTTTCTTTGGGCTTTATTTGGGCTGTCTTTGGGCTTCTTTCCCCTTTCTTTGGGCTTTCTTTGGGCTTTCTTTCCCCTTTCTTTGGCCTTTCTTTCCCCTTTCTTTGGGCTTTCTTTGGGCTTTCTTTGGGCTTTCTTTGGGCTTTCTTTGGGCTTTCTTTGGGCTTTCTTTCCCCTTTCTTTGGGCTTTCTTTCCCCTTTCTTTGGGCTTTCTTTCCCCTTTCTTTGGGCTTTCTTTGGGCTTTCTTTCTCCTTTATTTTCCCTTTCTTTGGGCTTTCTTTCCCCTTTCTTTGGGCTTTCTTTGGGCTTTCTTTCCCCTTTCCTTGGGCTTTCTTTGGGCTTTCTTTGGGATTTCTTTGGGCTTTCTTTCCCCTTTCTTTGGGCTTTCTTTCCCCTTTCTTGTGGCTTTCTTTGGGCTTTCTATGGGCTTTCTCTGGGCTTTCTTTGGGCTTTATTTGGGCTTTCTTTGGGCTTCTTTCCCCTTTCTTGGGGCTTTCTTTGGGCTTTCTTTCCCCTTTCTTTGGCCTTTCTTTCCCCTTTCTTTGGGCTTTCTTTGGGCTTTCTATGGGCTTTCTTTCCCCTTTCTTTGGGCTTTCTTTCCCCTCTCTTTGGGCTTTCTTTCCGCTTTCTTTGGCCTTTCTTTCCCCTTTCTTTGGGCTTTCTTTCTCCTTTCTTTGGGCTTTCTTTGGGCTTTCTTTGGGCTTTCTTTCCCCTTTCTTTGGGCTTTCTTTCCCCTTTCTTTGGGCTTTCTTTCCCCTTTCTTTGGGCTTTCTTTCCCCTTTCTTTGGGCTTTCTTTCCGCTTTCTTTCCCCTTTCTTTGGGCTTTCTTTGGGCTTTCTTTGGGCTGTCTTTGGGCTTTCTTTTGGCTTTCTTTGGGCTTTCTTTGGGCTTTCTTTCCCCTTTCTTTGGGCTTTCTTTGGGCTTTCTTTGGGCTTTCCTTGGGCTTCCTTTGGGCTTTCTTTGGGCTTTCTTTGGGCTTTCTTTGGGATTGCTTTGAGATTTCTTTGGGCTTTCTTTCCCCTTTCTTTGGGCTTTCTTTCCCCTTTCTTGGGGCTTTCTTTGCGCTTTCTTTGGGCTTTCTTTGGGCTTTCTTTCCCCTTTCTTTGGGCTTTCGTTGGGCTTTCTTTCCCCTTTCTTTGGGCTTTCTTTGGGCTTTCTTTCCCCTTTCTTTGGGCTTTCTTTGGGCTTTCTTTGGGCTTTCTTTCCCCTTTCTTTGGGCTTTCTCTCCCCTTTCTTTGGTCTTTCTTTCCCCGTTCTTTGGGCTTTCTTTCCCCTTTCTTTGGGCTTTCTTTGGGCTTTCTTTCTCCTTTATTTTCCCTTTCTTTGGGCTTTCTTTCCCCTTTCTTTGGGCTTTCTTTCCCCTTTCTTTGGGCTTTCTTTGGGCTTTCTTTCCCCTTTCTTTGGGCTTTCTTTGGGCTTTCTTTCCCCTTTCTTTGGGCTTTCTTTGGGCTTTCTTTCCCCTTTCCTTGGGCTTTCTTTGGGCTTTCTTTGGGATTTCTTTGGGATTTCTTTGGGCTTTCTTTCCCCTTTCTTTGGGCTTTTTTCCCCTTTCTTGTGGCTTTCTTTGGGCTTTCTTTGGGCTTTCTTTCCCCTTTCTTTGGGCTTTCTTTGGCCTTTCTTTGGGCTTTCTTTGGGCTTTCTATGGGCTTTCTCTGGGCTTTCTTTGGGCTTTATTTGTGCTTTCTTTGGGCTTCTTTCCCCTTTCTTTGGGCTTTCTTTGGGCTTTCTTTCCCCTTTCTTTGGCCTTTCTTTCCCCTTTCTTTGGCCTTTCTTTGGGCTTTCTTTGGGCTTTCTTTGGGCTTCCTTTGGGCTTTCTTTCCCCTTTCTTTGGGCTTTCTTTCCCCTTTCTTTGGGCTTTCTTTGGGCTTTCTTTCTCCTTTATTTTCCCTTTCTTTGGGCTTTCTTTCCCCTTTCTTTGGGCTTTCTTTGGGCTTTCTTTCCCCTTTCCTTGGGCTTTCTTTGGGCTTTCTTTGGGATTTCTTTGGGCTTTCTTTCCCCTTTCTTTGGGCTTTCTTTCCCCTTTCTTGTGGCTTTCTTTGGGCTTTCTTTCCCCTTTCTTTGGGCTTTCTTTCCCCTTTCTTTGGGCTTTCTTTGGCGTTTCTTTGGGCTTTCTTTGGCGTTTCTTTGGGCTTTCTTTGGGCTTTCTATGGGCTTTCTCTGGGCTTTCTTTGGGCTTTATTTGGGCTTTCTTTGGGCTTTCTTTCCCCTTTCTTTGGCCTTTCTTTGGGCTTTCTTTCCCCTTTCTTTGGGCTTTCTTTCCCCTTTCTTTGGGCTTTCTTTCCCCTTTCTTTGTGCTTTCTTTCCCCTTTCTTTGGGCTTTCTTTCCTCTTTCTTTGGGCTTTCTTTGGGCTTTCTTTCCCCTTTCTTTGGGCTTTCTTTCCCCTTTCTTTGGGCTTTCTTTGGGCTTTCTTTCCCCTTTCTTTGGGCTTTCTTTGGGCTTTCTTTCCCCTTTCTTTGGGCTTTCTTTGGGCTTTCTTTCCCTTTTCCTTGGGCTTTCTTTGGGCTTTCTTTCCCCTTTGTTTGGGCTTTCTTTGGGCTTTCTTTGGGCTTTCTTTGGGCTTTCTTTGGGCTTTCTTTGCGCTTTCTTTGGGCTTTCTTTGGGCTTTCTTTCCCCTTTCTTTGGGCTTTCGTTGGGCTTTCTTTCCCCTTTCTTTGGGCTTTCTTTGGGCTTTCTTTCCCCTTTCTTTGGGCTTTCTTTGGGCTTTCTTTGGGCTTTCTTTCCCCTTTCTTTGGGCTTTCTCACCCCTTTCTTTGGTCTTTCTTTCCCCGTTCTTTGGGCTTTCTTTCCCCTTTCTTTGGGCTTTCTTTGGGCTTTCTTTCTCCTTTATTTTCCCTTTCTTTGGGCTTTCTTTCCCCTTTCTTTGGGCTTTCTTTGGGCTTTCTTTGTGCTTTCTTTGGGCTTTCTTTCCCCTTTCTTTGGGCATTCTTTGGGCTTTCTTTGGGCTTTCTTTCCCCTTTCTTTGGGCTTTCTTTGGGCTTTCTTTCCCCTTTCTTTGGGCTTTCTTTCCCCTTTCTTGTGGCTTTCTTTGGGCTTTCTATGGGCTTTCTCTGGGCTTTCTTTGGGCTTTATTTGGGCTTTCTTTGGGCTTCTTTCCCCTTTCTTGGGGCTTTCTTTGGGCTTTCTTTCCCCTTTCTTTGGCCTTTCTTTCCCCTTTCTTTGGGCTTTCTTTGGGCTTTCTTTGGGCTTTCTTTCCCCTTTCTTTGGGCTTTCTTTCCCCTCTCTTTGGGCTTTCTTTCCGCTTTCTTTGGCCTTTCTTTCCCCTTTCTTTGGGCTTTCTTTCTCCTTTCTTTGGGCTTTCTTTGGGCTTTCTTTGGGCTTTCTTTCCCCTTTCTTTGGGCTTCCTTTCCCCTTTCTTTGGTCTTTCTTTCCCCTTTCTTTGGGCTTTCTTTCCCCTTTCTTTGGGCTTTCTTTCCGCTTTCTTTCCCCTTTCTTTGGGCTTTCTTTGGGCTTTCTTTGGGCTGTCTTTGGGCTTTCTTTTGGCTTTCTTTGGGCTTTCTTTGGGCTTTCTTTCCCCTTTCTTTGGGCTTTCTTTGGGCTTTCTTTGGGCTTTCCTTGGGCTTCCTTTGGGCTTTCTTTGGGCTTTCTTTGGGCTTTCTTTGGGATTGCTTTGGGATTTCTTTGGGCTTTCTTTCCCCTTTCTTTGGGCTTTCTTTCCCCTTTCTTGGGGCTTTCTTTGCGCTTTCTTTGGGCTTTCTTTGGGCTTTCTTTCCCCTTTCTTTGGGCTTTCGTTGGGCTTTCTTTCC